>NW_011501545.1:5266-39340 GCF_000495115.2 Populus euphratica
AAATTAAAGGTATCTTATATTATTTGATATATTATTATAAAACATGCTTTGGTTAAGGAGTTATTGATACTTCAAGTGCAAAATGATGATATAAAACCATGATAAAAATACACTTTTAAGTACTAATCATTTTCCTAACGAATCTAAAAGTTCAGGTCAATCAGAGTTGGGGGAGGCACCACAATACTGTTAATAGAGGTTGTACAAATTTTTTTATTTACTTCTATTTGACTGGTGGACTTCCTATTTGATTGAGATTCTTTTCCTACAAGGATGTGGCAGTTGGTTTTGGGAATTTTCTAGTTCCACAATGATCTTTAATGAGCTGCAATATAATCTCCAAGTGTGACAAGGATTCATGAATATTTCAGAATCCTTTTCTTATAAGGATTCCTTATTCATCCTAGCTGCACAAGGAAAAAAGGGCTAGTGGTATTTAATGACATTAGTTATTTTTATTATATTTTTAACATTTAGGATTAATTAAAACTTTGCTTTAAGCTAGGATCTAAGGCCTATTTAGATTAAGTTATGGGCTTTTCAGTTTAGGGTTTTAGGTTAGTTATGAGTGGACCGCACATAAGTCCACATAAAGGGTCTATGAGGGTTAATTTTTCAAGAACTATTTCAACTCATGTAAACCATAATTTCGGCAGCTTTGATGATAATTACTTCTAAATTTTTCAGTTTTAACATGTGAGAGTGATTCTTGCATTTTTCAGTTCTTGAACAAACTGAATCTGACTTATCAAAAATTAACTAGCTTCGTGGTGTCATTCTACACAATCCAACAGTGTTGGTGCCTTAGGGCATGTTTTCATTGTGTCACACTCCTATTAGACCTATTTTGGCTTTCCGAGATCAAATCTCAATCTTGATTGTGGGTTGTGTGACCACGTGATCACGAGGTTCGCATTAGTTGGTATCAAAGCTAAGCTCCGAAACAAGGTCATATCCTTCTGTTTTTTTTTAGTGTTCCTTTATTTTATTTTTTTTCATGTTCCTTTAAGTTTTTCAGTGTTTATGATGCGAACCTCGTGATCACGTAGTCACACAACCCACACGTAAAGACACCAATTTCCAGAAAGCCAAGTAAATTAGGTTTGATAGGAGTGTGACACAAAGATAACTTGTACCTAGACACCAGCACTATTAAAAACAGAAAACCTCCACCCAACGAATATTGATTCGCGAACGATAAGTATAAGGATGACGCCATGAAGACAGTTGTTCTTCAAGAAGTCATCTTTGAGTTCATTAGAGAACCATGGAAGGAAGATTATCTCACCAATTTTCTTTGTATACAAAGTGTGGCAAACAAGAAGTTTTATTAATCTGAATTGTCTTCATTATATGTTTGGTTATGCCTCTATCTATACTGACTCTAGACTTAAAGAAACCTTAATGGATCCCTCTTAGGTGGACTTACATGAAGCCTACTTACAATTGACCCAAATAAGTAATAATAACCCAAAGACTAAGAAGAAAATAATAAAAATCAAAAAATTACTATCCTAAATATGCTAGAATCAGATTTGTCACAATGAAGAAGTCCCAAATAGACTAGGAAATCTGATCTGAAGGTAGAATTTATTCTGAAGTCTTCTTTCCTCTTGTAGCTAGGATGAATAAGCAATTCTTGTAAGAAAAGGATTCTGAAATAATTATAAATATTTGTCACACTTGGAAATTATGTTGAAGCCCATTAAAGATCTTTGTAGAATTAGTATATTTTCAAAATAAGCTGCCACATCCTTTTAGGAAAATAATTCTAGCCAAATAGGAAGTCCACAAGTCAAAAGGAAGTAAATAAAAAAATTCGTACAACCTCTGTTAACCCGTATTGAGATACCTTCTTGAACTCTGATTGACCTGAAATGTTAACCAAAGATAGGACAATATGTCATGAGACTCCACATAAATTTTCAACTGGATTAAATGGTGGGATTGAGAATTATGACTGTTGTTGTAAAACTGGATAGTTGCACATTTTACATCAAAATCCAAATTTGACCTTGCCTAGATGGTATCATTCCCTCTCTCTTCAAGATGATTCATCCTCGAATCACCAATAAGTTGAATGGACAATTTCTTAGCCTCTTTTTGAAGCCTTTAGAGTTCTTTTTTTGCAAACAATCGTCACCAACAACTTTGGATGAAAGTTGGAGCCATTCTATTTTGTAAATCATCATTGCATTCCTTTTTCTCATCTTTTTCTAAAGCTTGCTAGGCATTGATTGCTGCCATTAACACATCAGTTCTTGCTTCATCTCCCCTAGGATACAGGATAGACCCTTGGATTCTTTTTTAAGAACACTAATCTCTTTATCTCTCTCCCTTTAATACCACCTTCCCTTTTGAATCTGCCTTCTCTTTTGCCATATCACCTTATCAAAATACATTAAATCCCTTTGGTTTCTACACTGCTGAAAATCTTCTCGATAACCTATGGTCTCATCCTTAAAACCACCACCACCAATATCATCAAATTGAGGCTCAAAATCCTTATAATCAGCCCACCTTGGCCTTCCAGCCCTACCGCAATTATTTGATTTCAGTTCAATTCCAACCTTTCTCACATCTTGGGTACATGTTCTAGCCACGTTTCCATGTTTTCCCATCTTCTCAAGTCTGTCACACACGTTCCCCATCATGAAATTCATGCTTTCCATCATTTTCATCATGGTTGGCATTTGGAACGTGAGTTCTCCTTCGAAATGGGGTGATATGTTGTTTTGATCTGACATGATAGTACCTGCAAAACTTGGTTAATGGTAAAAAAAATTATCCTCACGTTGCTCATGTTTCGCTCAAACACTCTTAATATCCTTACATGTTCACACCTCATGTCTCCCCTTCTTGCGGTTCTTGTGAAACTGAAATCAACACCAAATAGACCAACTTGGCAGTGCAATATGACTTAAGAAGCAATAAAAACTAGAAAACAAGCAAAACAAAACTGCAATGATAGTCTTACGAGTAGCAAGTGAGTCTATACAAAATATAAACGAAACTGAAGACTCGAATATAAAAAAAAAACCAAAAATAAAAATTTTAGACTGATATAGACTCGTTTACGACGTGTTAAGTCTGAATCTGGAACCTAAAGTAAATGATGTCCAATTGAGTTAAAATTTTAGATTTAGTGCAATATCAACTGATATAGACAGAATATAAACTTTGATTAATTTATGATAAGATTTGATATACTGACGCCAAAACATTATGAATAAGACTTGATTAGACCCGAATTTGAAACTCGAAGAAAATGATATCCAATTGACCCCAAAATCAATATATGGTGTGATTGGGATCCAAGAAATCATATTCTCCAATTTTAGCTTATTTTGAGTTGATTTGATCTAATTTTTCCTTGTTTAGTTTTCTGTGGCAGAAACCAAGAAACGTCTTTCTGAACGTTTTTTTTTTTTTACTTTTCTCTCTCTTTTTTTTTAATACTACTGATATATTTTGAACTATAATAGAATGAAATAACAATTTTCTTTTATTGATATGCTGCAAAATCAAGGAGAATAAGAAATTGGACACTATACTAGTTTTACAAAGATGTTTAATGGGTTGCGACATAGTTTCCAAGTGTGGCAAGGATTCATAATTATTTCAGAATCCTTTTCTTACAAGGATTCCTTATTCATCCCAGCTACAGAAGGAAATAAGACTTTAGAATACATTCTACCTTTAAATCAGATTTACTAGTCTATTTGGGACTTCTTAATGGTGACAAATCTGATTCTAGCATATTTAGGATGGTAATTTTTGGATTTTTATTGTTTTCTTCTTAGTCTTTGAGTTATTATTACTTATTTGGGTCAATTGTAAGTGGGCTACATATATGTCCATCTAAAGGGGTCCATTAGGGTTTCTTTAAGTCTAGAGTCACTATAAATAGAGGCATAAACAAACATGTAAGAGAGACAATTCAGATTAATAAAACTACTTGTTTGTCGCACTTTGTGTGTATGTTGGTGAGATGATCTCCCTTCCATGGTTCTCTAAAGAATCGAAAAATGACTTATCGAAGAATAACTATCTTCGTGGCGTCACCCTTATACTTCTTATTCGTGAATCAATATTCGTTGGGTGGGGGTTTTTTTCCGTTTCCAATAGTGTTGGTGTCTAGTATTTTTTTTTGTTATCTTTGTGTCACACTCCTATCAAACCTGATTTACTTGGCTTTCCTTGAATTGGTGTCTTTGCGTGTGGGTTGCATGACCATATGATCACAGTCGCTACTTCTATTTAGATTTGTTGGAGAAAGTTAGCAATAAGGGTTTCTGAAGGCTTAAACAGGAGGCTACCAAAGTTGCTACTAATCCTATTCAAGATTCGAGGGCGAATCTTCTTCAAGAGGGAGGGAATGGAACGGTTTAGCCTTGTGATACGACCCAAGTAAGGTCAGATTACAATTTAGGCATAAAAAGCGCAATGGTCCAGGTTTATGTCAATAGTTATAACTCTCAATCCGATTGTTTAATTAGGCTAAAATTTTATGTGGACTCTCCAGACATGTTGTCCTACTATGGTTTAAATTTCAAGTCATTCGAAGTTGGGGAAGGCACCACAATACTGGTAAATAAAGGTTGTACGAATTTTATTATTTACTTCCATTTGACTTGTGGACTTTCTTTTGGTTGGGATTCTTTTCCTACAAAGATGTGGCAACTGGTTTTGGAAATTTTCTAGTTCCACAAGGATATTTAATGAGCTGCAATATAATCTCCAAGCATGGCAATGATTCATTAATGTTTAAGAATCCTTTTCTTATAAGGACTCCTTACTCATATTAGCTGCACAAGGAAAGAAGGGCTAGTGGTATTTAATGACATCTTAGTTATTTTTATTATTATTTTTTAACATTTGGGCTTAATTAAAACTTTACTTTGAGTGAGGATCCAAGGCTTGTTTGGATTAGGTTATGGGTCAGTTATGAGTGGACCTCATATAAGTCCACATAAGGGGTACATTAAGGTTAATTTTTCAAGAATTATTAAAACTCATGTAAACCAAAATTTCATTAGCTTTAATGATAATTACTTCTGAATTTATCAGTTTTAACGTGTGAAAGTGATTCTTGCATTCTTCAGTTCTTGAACGAACTGAATCTGACTTATCAAAGATTAACTGGCTTCGTGGCATCATTCTACTCAATCTAATAGTGTTGGTGCCTTGGGGCATGTTTTCATTGTGTCACACTCCTATTAGACCTATTTTGGCTTTTCGAGATCAGATCTCAATCTTGATTATGGGTTGTGTGACCACGTGATCACGAGGTTCGTATTAGTTGGTATCAAAGCTAAGCTCCAAAACAAGGCCAAGTAAATTAGGTTTGATTGGAGTATGACACAAAGATAACTTGTAACTAGGCACCAGCACTATTGGAAACAAAAAACCTCCACCCAACCAATATTGATTCACGAACGAGAAGTATAAGGATGACGCCACGAAGATAGTTGTTTTTCAAGAAGTCATCTTTGAGTTCATTAGAGAACCATGAAAGGGAGATTATCTCACCAACGCATACACATAAAGTGTGGCAAACAAGAAGTTTTATAATAAAAACCTTTGGTCAAAAACAAATAGTGAGGATCACGTTTTAGAACTTGATGCAAATCTATTACGCAATTTTTATGTAACATAAACGAATCCCAAAACAAACGATCTCAAAATAAGCTCAATTTCAAAATTTAGTATTAGGATACTAAAATAACAAGAAATCTCATTTTATAGGTCATTCTTTTATGTCTAGGTTCCCAAACCCCTTGTATAATCAGTTTGCAGTAGAAAAACTTGAATTAAAACCTCAAGTACTCGTTATCAAAATAAGCCCAAATTTTATACATAGAGCTATAACAAACCTATTAGATAGAATATGGAGTTTAAATTGATTCTTAGGTCGTTTGCTTATGGTTCTCTAAGAGATGTATTTCTACGATAGAATTGAACTTCTAATTAAACCTGATGCAAACAATATCAAAATAAACTCAAATTTAATATGTTATCCTATCTGACACCCAGTAGATAGAATGTGGAGTTTCAATTGATTCTGGTGCTTTTCTTATGATTCACTAACATTTATGTTTCTGCGGCAAAATTGAATCATCCTTCAAATTTCTTTTACTACTTTTTCTCTCTCTCATGATGCAGACTTAAAGAATAAGAAGATGAACGAGGCAAACACTGAAAAACTTAAAGTAACACTAAAAATATAAAAATAACAAAAGGATATGACCTTGTTTCGGAGCCTAGCTCTAAAACCAACTAATGCAAACCTCATCATGATCACACAACCCATGATCAAAATTGAAATATGATCTCAAAACCTGCTCCAAGACACTAACACTTTTGAAATGAAGTAGAATGCCCCCACAAAGCCAGTTAATCTTTTTTTTTGGTAAGTTGACGTATATATTAAAGGAAAATGATACAAAGATTATAAGGGGCATACCCCACATTTACAATGAGAACAGAAATGTAAAACAACAGATAGCTACAGGCTAGCCACCGAACAGAAAACTCAAGACCTAACTTGATTAGTTAGGGAAACCAATACAACCAGCTAAATATCAATTGAAGAATCTATGTTATTGACCCTCTAAGCTCGTTGGATCCTTTTATTTTCTTCTGTTGGTAGGACGTTCCTCATCAAATCAAGCTTATCACGGATGATACATTTGATTTGATGAAAGACCAAATTCTGAGTTCTAGGTATTCCAACAAAGGTCCTTGCATTCCTTTCTTGCCAGATATGATACACTGTAGCTGCAAAACTGAGTTTACAAGAAAAATTGATGAAACTTTTGCCATGCCAAGTGACAGTAGCCCATCGAATCCATTCATCCCATCCTTTTGTCATTCTTGGAATGTTGCATCTGTCACAAACATCCCACCAGATCGCTTTAGTATAGGAGCATTCAAAGAACAAGTGGTTGTGATCTTCGTTATTACGGAGACAAAGTGAGCATCTATTGGGACCATGTATACCAAATCGATGAAGTCTATCTTGAGTTGTGAGTTTCTATTGGACAGCCACCCATAGAAGAAACGAATGTCTTGGAACAACATTCTTGAACCACACAATGTCATGCCATTCAACTATCGGATGATGAATCTTAGTTGTTCCCAAGCTACTTTGATCGAGAATCTATGATTTGGTGAATCCAGCCAAGCAATCTCATCCTTTTGCCCTATCATAGGATTAGAATTGGAAGGAATAGCTTCTACAATGGGGCGCCAGCCAATAGCTTGAGTGGTAGGAAAAAAGCCAGTTAATCTTTGATAAGTTGGATTCAATTCATTCAAGAAATGAAAAATTCAATCACTCTTACACGTTAAAACTGAAAAATTTAGAAGTAATATTCATTAATGGTTGCCAAAATTTAGGTTACATGTGTTTGAAGAGTTCTTAAGAATAAATCCTGATGGATCTATCCTTATGGGCTGAACTGACCCATTTACAAAATTGACCCAAAGACTCTACACTGAAAAGCCCATAACATGATTCAAACAAGCTTTGGATCTTAACTAAAAAAAAAAGTATTAATTATGCCTAAACAAGCCTTGGGTTGTAACTAATAAAAATAACAAATAAAGCATATAATATTAAATCCATGAGAAAAAGAGAAGGAAATAAAATACTACAGAATTGATTCAAGGCTTATTTATAGCCTTCCATCAGCCCATTAATCCTAGAAACAAAAGAAAAGGGTAGTCGCCCACGTTGTTTCCAAGATGCAGTAGGATTCTTTCGTTTCCTTTGTTGTCCTCACCTCATGGCCCAAATGAGGTTGGATTGGGCCCCTCTTGCACATGATAAGATGTACTAGGGCCTCCTTTTGATAATCTAATGGACTCTTCAAATTTGACTTGGTTTGAAACCTTCAACACCTTTGTCTTGGACCAAGTTATCAGACCATTTGGAACATGTAACGGGTTCTTGCTGGTGTTTTTTGGTTGGTCCACATCATATAATAAACGACAACAACTAACATCAGTATTGTAATCACAAAGTTAAGAGAGCGATCTCCACTTAAGTTAGAAAGCTAAGAGATGATGTTAACCCAAAATTAGAGACGAAAGGGCATCTAGAGTATAAATCAAACCAAATGCAATGAGAGAATGGGCAATCAAAGAATAACTAATCAACATCTTCCTTATCACCTTCAAATAAATGGTTTGAATAGTTTTAATAATACCATAGTACCTTAGCTTATTATGAGTAGATACAGTGTTGTGAATAACAATGCAAAAGATAAATCAAAATCACATAATAGCATGTTTATACCATACAGGATTCCACCACCCACTTTGTCCCAAATAAGATGAATATAGTTCCAAACACAACGAATAGGGAGCATACCCTTGGGAGCATCCTTCCAACATACAAGGTCACTCCCATCATCTAGGAGATGGAAGGGGGAGTACATCCAATAAGATCAATCCATTTGGCAGATCTATAAGTTGGCCAAATCCACTCCTTACCAACAATAATAGAACTCAGCCGCACATCCCTTCTTATGTTAGAATCAGTAACAATGCTATACCCAAAGAACTCCACCAAGGGGCCAACGGATGTCAATTATCAAACCATAGTGAAATAGAATGTCCATCACACAAACACATAAGAAGATAAATATCTGAATAACACCACGAAGACCAAGAATCTTTCTCCAGCTCCAAGAATAGTTTCTAGAGCAAGGAATCTCTCAAATACTCTTTTTTTTTTTGGTAAGTTGACGTATATATTAAAGGAAAACGATACAAATACTCCTACCATACAATGAATAAAAAGATATCCATGAAGACCATATAGATTTGGCTATATTGCAAATAGAACAAAAATGTTTAACCATTGATGCCCGATTCCACATGATGAGGATAAGCCCAACACCAAACGTAATCATGCCAATGACACATTAGAGGTGCCAATTGGTCCAATTACAAAAGATAAATGCTTAATGAAGCATTGAACATATGGAGCAAGATGGACCTAGAGGAGCATGAAGGACAACATCTAATTTATTTAATTCAGGTCCAAGAAGAGCCCAATTCGTGTGGAACAAGGAGTTGATGTGTCCAGCCCCATACTAGCCTTGTTAGGCTTGTTTTCCCTAATTATATAAGGATAAAAAGTCATCAATTTATTTTCCTAAACAATCGAGGAAGTTTCAGCAGATTTGATTCCTAAAGAAAGAAGGATTATTTAATGCTTTTCCTAGTTTAGGAAGAAAAGTAATTTAATCGATAACAAAACGGATTTTTTTTTATTTCTCCAAGTTAATTGATTAGTACTTAAAAGTGCATTTTTATCATGATTTTATATCATCATTTTGCACTTGAAGTATCAATAACTCCTTAACTAAAGTGTGTTTTATAACAATATATCTAATAATATAAGATACCTTTAATTTATGGTAAATGTTCATTTTAAATGCAGGCCTATCACATAAATGAAAGGATTGATTGATGACTTTAAGAACTTAAATTACAAGGGCAAAGAGATGACCAAACTTAGAAAAGAGATGTCGGTGCAGTCCATACCAGAATACTGTTCGGTAATTGGGTCATATCTGGAGTTGTAGATCTCAGATTTAGGTCTACTTTATATGGATGGAAAGGCACGACATAGGCCTACAACTTTCATATGGAGCCCAAGATCTAAAAAGGCCATTTTCAAATCCAAATTGGAGCAACAACAAAGAAGTCTGAATCTATCTTCCAGCCTGAGCACTGTTCAGTATTTTGGCCATATCTGGAGTTCTAGAAGTCCAAATGAGCTGAAATATTTACACAAGAAAGCTGAGACAATTGCCTACAACTTTCATGTTTTTGAGTGGCTCCAATTTTGACGTTATCAATGACGTTTTGGGCAGACAAGAGAAGATAAGGATTGTCACCAAGTCAAGAGTTGGCCACCCACTCATCAATTAGTCATCAAATCAATAGTTCCCAATTTTGGCCTATAAAAGGAGGCATTTGCCATGAATTTAGGCATCTTGGTTTCCAGATCAAGATCATACTCTTGCTTTCTCTCTTTGTGTTTTTTGTAATGTTTATGCTTTGCTTTCATTAATATCAAGTTTATGCCTTTCATTTCTTTTCATTTACTTAGTTAACTTTAATCTTATTCATGTTCTTATTTTGTTTATTTATTTTTCTTTCTTTCATTATGTCTATAAAAGGATTGTCACCAAGTCTTGTTTACTCTTTGATACTTTGCTTGTTAAATGACTAATCTTGGTTTATGTTGTATAACACTTGGTACAACAAATGCTTGACACTTTCATAGCCCATACTGTATGGTATAACCGACACCTGAGCTATGAAAGGAACTTGATTTGTTGTTAACATAAATTGTAATCATGAATGCTTGATGAGATTTACAAGTATTAGCATTAATCGAATAAGATGACTAATGTAATCATGTTAACAATCTATAATCAGATTGGAACCTGCTTTGTATGTGGTTTCCAATTGAATAATAAGAGTTTATACTATTCTTGTTTGACATACCATTAGTGGAACCTCTAACCTTGACATTTGTTATTATCATTGTTTAATCCTTTCGTTAATATTTCCATCTCAAAGTTCTCATAAACCTCTTCTTTTTCTTCTTCTTCTATTATTATTAGTACTACTACTATTACTACTACTATTATTATTATTATTGTAATTATTGTTATTATTGTTATTACTGTTGTTATTGTTGTTATTATTATTGTTGTTGTTGTTGTATTATTGTAATCTATAATTTATACAATTAACCTCCCTGTGGTTCGACTTCGGTCTTGCCGGGTTATTTATTACTTCGACACTTCTGCACTTGAGAGAAGATAACAATCTTTTGGTCGTGTCATTAAACAAGGAAATCCAAGCTAATCAAGAACCTAAAGGGGGGCATGATGTCTTCTCCTAAGTGTAGGAGTGTCGAAGTAATAAATAACCCAGCAAGACTAGGGTCAACCATATAAAGGTTAATTGTATAAATTACAAATAATAATACTAATAATAATAATAGTAATAGTAATAATAATAGTAATAATAATAGTAGTAATAATAATAGTAATAAAGAAGGAAAAGATGAGAGATTTTAGATGGAATATTAATGTAAGTATTAAACAATGATAATAACAAATGTCAAGGTTAGAGGATCCACTAATGGTATACTAAACAAGTATAGTATAAAACTCTTATTATTCAAGTGAAAACCACACATAAAGGAAGTTCCAATCAGATTATAGATTGTTAACATGATTACATTAGTTATCTTATTTGAATGATGCTAATACTTGTAAATGTTGTCAGGCATTCATCATTATAACGTATGTTAACAAGAAATCAAGTTTCTTTCATAGCTCAGGTGTCGGTTATACCATAGAGTATGGGCTATGAAAGTGCCAAGTATTTGTTGTACTAATTGTTAAACAACATAAATCTAGATTAACTATTTAACAAGCAAAGTATTAAAAGTGAACAAGATAACAAATACAAAACATGTTAATATCAGTTCATGTTGAGTTTACACTATACTTATCCTTACACCATTAGTTTAACTTTTTCACCTTGACATAATAAACTTAACTACACATAATGAGAGAAAATAAATAAATAAATAAAATAAGAACATAAATAAGATAAAAGTTAACTATATAAAGGAAAGGAAATGGAAGGCATAAACTTGATATTAATGAAAGCAAAACATAAGCATTATAAAATTACAAAGAGAGAAAGCAAAAGCATGATCTTGATCTCAAAACCAAGATGTCTAAATGCATAAATAAGACGATCCTTATCTTCTCCTGTCTGCCCAAAATGTCATTGATAACGTCAGAATTTGAACCAGACGTGCATATGAAAGTTGTAAGAAATTGTTTCAGCTTTCTTAAAAAAAACATGGAGGTCATTTGGACTTCTAGAACTCTAGATATGGGCTAAAATTTGAATAGTATTTAGGCTACAGGACAGATTTGAACTTCTTCATTGTTGCTATAATTTGGACTTGAAAACGGCCTTTTTAAAATCGAACCTTCACGTGAAAGTTGTAGGCCTATGTCTTACCTTTCTATCCATATAAAGTAGACCTAAACCCGAGATCTAAAACTTCAGATATGACCTAATTACCGAACAGTGTTTCAGTTTGGACTGCACCAGCATCTCTTTTCTAAGTTTGGCCATCTCTTTATCCTTTCAATTTCAGTACTTAAACTCATCAATCAATCCTTTCATTTATGTGATAGGTCTGCATTTAAGATGAACATTTACCACAAATTAAAGTTATCTTATATTATTATAAATGTTATTATAAAACATGCTTTAGTTGAGTTATGATACTTGAAGTGCAAAATGATGATATAAAACCTTGATAAATATGCACTTTTAAGTACCAATCAGGACAGCAGCATAAATTTTTCAAATTAGATTTCTCCTAGTTTATATAGGACTTTTATAAAGCAACAAATTTGATCCTATTATATTTAGGATATTAAATTTGGATTTATTATTGTTATTACTAGTTTCTTCTTAGTTTAGGGTTTTATTTATATTATTTAGGTTTAATTATAAGTAGGGCTCACATAAGTCCATATAAAGGGTTCATTAGGGTTTGTTTCAGTCTAGAGTCAGTATAAATAAAGACATGCAAGAGTTATACAAGTTTCAGATAAATAAACTTCTTTTGCCACACTTATTATGTATTGGTGGGATAATCTCTTTTTTTTAGCTCTAAAGAACTGAAAAATAACTTATCGAAGAACTGACTTCATTACACCATCCTTATACTTCTCATTCGCGAATCAATATTTATTTGGTAGTGGTTTTATTTCAAATAGTGATGAGGATCAACCCAACACAAAGCGTAATCAGGCAAACGACCCATTGAAGGTGAAAATAGGACCAATTATAAAAGCTAAGGAGAAGAAGCTTAAAGAAGCATTAGATGAGCTTGTTTAGAACATATGGAGTAAAATGAACCTAGAGTAGCTTAGGACATCTAAAGAGCATGAAGGACAACCTTTAATGAATCTAATTCAGATCCAAGAGTAGCCCAATTCATGTGGAACAAGGGTCTGATATGTCCGACCCCATACCAACCTTGTTAAGCTTGATTTTTTTTTTTCTAATGCTATAAGGATAAAAAGTCATAAATTATTCTCCTATTCAAGTAAGAAAGTCGGCCAGCTCTTTTTTCTAAAGAGGGGAGGATTATTTAATGTTTTTTCTAATCTAGGAAGGAAAGTAATTAAATCAGCAACAAATGAGAAAATTTATTTTCTTATTTGTCCAGGTTAAACAAGGAAACCTGATTTACTTGGCTTGACCATGTGATCATGAGGTTTGCATGAAATAATGCTGGTGCATGCCTAGGTACAAGTTATCTTTGTGTCACACTCCTATCAAACCTGATTTACTTGGCTTTTCGAGAATTGATATCTTTGTGTGTGGGTTGCTTGATCGCGTGTTCAAGAGGTTTGCATCACCACATCTCAAGATTTTTGACATCTATACCTCTTTTGATGAGGATCAGCCCAACTCCAAGCATGATCATGCCAACGACCAATTAGAGATGCCAATTGATCTAATTACATGAGCCAGGGCAAAGAAGCTTAAATAAAAATTGAATGGGCTTGTACAGAATATATGGAGCAAGATGGACCTAGAGGAGCTTGGGAGAGATCTATGGAACATAAAGGATAGCCTTTAATTCATCTAATTCAGGTCCAAAGGGAGCCCAATTCTTGTGGAACAAAGGGCTATGGTTTGACCCCATAACAATCTTGTTAGGTTGTTTTTTCAAATGCAACAGGGATAGAAAGTCATCAATTTATTCTTCTAATCAAGTAAAGAAGTCGGCCAGCTCTTTTTCCTAAAGAGGGGAGGATTATTTAGTGTTTTCCCTAACCTAGGAAGGAAAGTAGTTAAATCAGTGGATTAGAGATCAGGAGAGAGAGAGAGATTAGAGATCAAACTGTCGGAGCTAGATCTACTCCGTCCACCGTTGGATCATCCTTATTTCTTACTATGCTGTTCATTCCAGCCTTCTAGAAACATTGACCGAATGGATCTTCATTCCAATCAACGAGGTGGGAGATATTGATCTCGTAATATTTCTACTGTTCTGCATTTTTAGTTGCAGCAGCGTGAATTGGGTTTTGTTGAAGCTTGATCTTCTTTGTTCACCGTTGGATCGTCACCATGTTTTAGTATGTTGTTCGTCAGAACATACTCTACAGCTTGACCGCACGGATCATCATTCCAATCAATAATCGCGAAGATACTGGCCTCGTAATTCTGTAATTCTCTTCTCCCTTCATGAACAAATCTGAATCTTGTTGTTTCTGAGATTACATTGTTGTTGTTTCTGAGCTTAGGTTACGTCTTAGACTCAGTTTCTCTTCTTAGAATTTGGTATCTCTAGTATTTGTATGCTGCCATAATGTCCTTATGTTCTGTTGTGGATTCTGTTCCCATGGTTACCTCTAACAATGAACAACACAATGAAGTCAAGTCTGGACATATATTAAGATTAGAGCTAGAAGATATGTTGAACAGCCATGGGATGAGGATTTCTCAATTTACTAGTGTTAATCAAGCTGATTCTGAAGCTAGCATAGAGAAGAAACACTCTAATTCCCAAGCTTATAATGTTGTTTCAGAAATGAATCATATGTTGGATTCTAAAGTTGATGAGTTGAAGGTAGGGTCTCAGAAACAAGACCAGCAAAGCCTTCGCCCCAAATTGAATTTTTTAAATGCTTTGAAGGGTTCTGATGTTGATAACAATGAGAGTAGCAAGAACCTTGGTATTTCTCTTGTTCGTAATCTGCATTTTGCTCCCCCTGCTATGACTGATGGTCGTGTGACAGTAGCTCCTCCACTTGATGTGTTTGAGGATGGCTGCGAACTTTGGAAATCCACCCTAGTTGGTCATTTTGTGGGTCAGAAATTACCATATCCCGTTGTTAATTCTATTGCCAAAAGAATCTGGGGCTCCTACGGTCTATCAGAAGTTTTATCTTCGGATAATGGTTTCTTCCTATTCACTTTTGATTCTATTGATCATGCCACTAATGTGCTGGAAAGAGCCCCATGGCACATGGCAAGCAGACCTTTGGTGCTTAAACGTTGGCAACCGAACATGCAATTTTTGAAAGGTGATTTGGTCAAAGTTCCGGTATGGGTTAGGCTGTATAATGTTCCTCTTGAGTATTGGACTATTAAGGGGTTGAGTTGTGTAGCGAGTGCTATTGGGGTTCCTCTTCATGCTGATCAGACTACATTGTTGCGTCAAAGGCTTAGCTACGCAAGAGTTTGTGTTGAGATTGATGCTACGAAGACGCTGGTTAAGGAATACGACCTTCGCTGTCCAAATGGGTTATTCATAACAATTTCAGCTGATTACGAATGGATACCATCGAAGTGCAATAATTGTAATGTCTTTGGACACACGACAGCGATATGTGCTACTAATAACGGTGAAAATCTTACAATGGAGGCAGAGGGTAAGAGGAAACTAGGAGCTGCGAACTCTAAATCTGTGGATAAACTGCAGAACCAGTTTCAATGGCAGGTAGTTGCTAAACGAAATAAGGGTTCTGTGAGTGGTGAGAATGGTCCTTTGGCATCTAAAGTGCGTAACTGTAATGAGAATGGTTGTTCGACATCTGGTACAAATATTTCTGATCGTAATATGAATGAGAAGGCTGCATCAGATGTGAGCAATGCTGATTGTTATGAAGATGAAAATCCTACATCTCTTGTTTTGAAGAGTTCACAAGGAGACATGAAGCAGGAGCAGGGGGGTACATGTACTGCTTCAGATCAAAGTTTAGCCATCTCCAATACATCTGATTGTGCGATCGTGAACCAGGTTCTTTTCGTTAATAGTCATGAGCTGAATGTAGATATTGACGCAATGGGAGGTGATACAGATGGGGAACGAACTGATAAGGAGTGGACGTCACCAATCCCGACAAGCCCACAAACTCTGAATTCCACCGAAAGGGAAACTGTTAATCAGTTAGCTATTAAGGCTAGAGACTCTCTAGAGAAAAAGAAAAGGGATCGAAAAACTCTTCAAAGAAGAATAAAACTTAGCTTGAAGGTCATGATCTTCCCTAAGGTTATACATACCTCCACTAGATGTATGGGGTTGAGTTTTACTCGGTGTCTCATAAGTACCCGCGGTGTCCCAATTTTGAGCATTTTTAGCTAATAAGTCTAAGTACTCCATTGCTTCTTCATCAGGGTCTTTATCTTCAAAAGTTTCATTGCACATCAATTCAACCATTTGCCTATCTCTAGGTGTTAACCCTTTATAAAAATGTGAAACCAATCTCCATGTTTCAAAACCATGATGAGGGCAAGTATTAAGCAAGTCTCGATACCTATCCCAACATTGGTAAAATGTTTCTCCTGGTTTTTGAGTGAAAGTGGTGATTTGTCTTTTGAAAGAGTTTGTTCGATGAGATGGGAAAAACTTCTTTAAAAACTGTTGTTGCATTTCATCCCAAGCACGAATGGATCCTGGTCTCAAATTTTGTAGCCATGTTTTAGCTTTATATTTTAATGAAAAAGAAAAAAGCTTTAATCTGATGGTGTTCATGCTACAATTTAAATTATTATATGTATTGCAGACCTCCTCAAATTCCCTTAAATGCAAGTATGGATTTTCTAAATCTAAGCCATGAAAAGAAGGTAAAAGTTGAATAATGTCTGGCTTAAAATTAAAATAAGATGCATCAGGAGGAAAAACTATGCATGATGGTGCACTTGTTCTTGTGGGATTCATATGGTCTGATGCGAACCTCGTGATCACATGGTCACGCAACCCACACGCAAAGATGCCAATTCCCGGAAAGCCAAGTAAATCAGGTTTGATAGGAGTGTGACACAAAGATAACTTGTACCTAGGCACTAGCACTAATGAAAACGGAAACCCCCACCCAACGAATATTGATTCGCGAACGAGAAGTATAAGGATGACGCCATGAAGACAGTTGTTCTTCGATAAGTCGTTTTCAGTTCTTTAGAGAACCAAGGAAGGGAGATTATCCCACCATCACACAATAAGTGCAGCAAAGAAGTTTTATTAATCTGAAAATTGCATAACTTTTACATGTTTGGGTTATGCCTTTATTTATACTGAATTTGAACTTAAAGAAACCCTAATGGACCTCCCTTAGGTGGACTTATATGTAGCCCACTTATAATTGACCCAAATAAGTAATAATAACCCAAAAACTACGAAGAAAATTCTAAAAATACTAAAAATCCGAAAATACCACCCTAAATAAGCTAGAATCAGATTTGTCACCCTTAAGAAGTCCTAAACAAAATTGGAAAAATCTGATTTGGAAAATTTGTGTTGCTGCCCCCTTTAATGTCCTTGATTAGCTTGGAATTCCTTGTTTAACTTGGACAAATAAGAAAACAAATTTTCTCCTTTGTTGCTGATTTAATTACTTTTCTTCCTAAGTGAGGAAAAGCATTAAATAGTCCTCCCCTCTTTAGGAATAAGATTTGGCCAACTTCCTTACTTAGTTAGGAGAATAAATTGCTGACTCTTTATCCTTGTAGTATTAGAAAAAGACAAGCCTAACAAGGCTGGTATTGGGCCGGACACATCAACCCCTTGTTCCACATGAATTGGGCTCTTCTTGGACCTGAACTAAATGAATTAAAGGTTGTCCTTCATGCTCCTTAAATGTCCCAAGCCCCTCTGGGTCCATTTTGTTCCATATGTTCTTCAAGGTTGTCCTTCATGCTCCTTAAATGTCCCAAGCCCCTCTTCGATTCAGCTTGCTTTGCCCTTTAAGATACTTCAAGGATTCATGATCAGTATGAATAACGAATTCTTTTGGCAGCAAGTAGTGCTGCCATACCTCCAGAGCCCAAACCAAAGCATAGAACTCCTTGTCGTAGATAGAGTAGTTCAAACGTGCTCCATTTAACTTTTCACTGAAGAATGCAATCGGCCTCTTTTCTTGCATCAAAACAGCCCCAATTCCAACTCTAGAAGCATCACACTCTATTTCAAATGTTTTAGCAAAGTCTGGAAGTGCTAAAACTGGAGCAGTACACAACTTTTCTTTAATTAGCTCAAAAGCTTTCTGCGCATCTGCACTCCATCTAAACTCATTTCCTTTTTTCAAGCATTCTGTCATGGGAGCAACAATAGAGCTGAAGTCTTTCACAAATCGCCTGTAGAAAGAAGCTAAACCATGAAAACTCCTCACATCAGCGATACTAGCAAGTTTTGGCCAGTCCCGAATTGCCTCAATTTTCTCCTCATCAACCTTAACTCCCTCACTAGAGATAATATATCCAACAAACACGACACTTTCTTTACAGAAGTAACACTTTGTGAGTTTCCCATACAACTTAGAATCTCGCAAAGTTTCAAACACAACTCTAAGATGCTTCACATGATCATCAATGGTCTTGCTATACACTAGGATATCATCAAAATATACTACAACAAACAGCCCAATATACTTCCTCAAAACATGATTCATAAGCCTCATAAATGTACTAGGCGCATTAGATAACCCAAACGGCATCACCATCCATTCATATAACCCCTGTTTAGTTTTAAATGCTGTTTTCCATTCATCTCCCTCTTTCATTCTAATTTGGTGATAACCACTCATCAAATCGACTTTAGAAAACAATTGAGCACCATGCAACTCATCAAAGCAAATCATCAAGTCTGGGTATAGGAAATCGATACTTAACTGTTATTTTGTTGATAGCACGACTGTCCATACACATCCTCATGGTACCATCTTTCTTCGGTACAAGCAAAGTAGGTACGGAACATGGACTAAGTGATTCTCGAACATAGCCCTTCTCTACAAGCTCACCAACCTGCCTTTGAATCTCTTTTGCTTCCTCTGGATTACATCTGTATGCTGGTCTATTAGGAAGTGAAGCTCCTGGCACCAAATCAATTTGATGCTCAATTCCACGAATAGGCGGTAACCCTTTAGGTAATTCATCTGGAAACACATCTTTAAATTCTTCTAGCAATTCCTTAATCTGTGTTGGTAAGTCCAATCCTTCTACTTGTAGCAACATTCCAAGAATGACAAAAGGATGGGATGAATGGATTCGATGGGCTACTGTCACTTGGCATGGCAAAAGTTTCATCAATTTTTCTCGTAAACTAAGTTTTGCAGCTACAGTGTATCATATCTGGCAAGAAAGGAATGCAAGGACCTTTGCTGGAATATCTAGAACTCAGAATTTGGTCTTTCATCAAATCGAATGTATCATCCGTGATAAGCTTGATTTGATGAGGAACGTCCTACCAACAGAAGAAAATAAAAGGATCCAACGAGCTTGGAGGGTCAATAACATAGATTCTTCATTTGATATTTAGCTGGTTGTATTGGTTTCCCTAACTAATCAAGTTAGGTCTTGAGTTTTCTGTTCGGTGCTGATGTAACCATATTATTCGATTGTTTCACCCACATTTACCTAATGTTTTGTCCATGTTTTATATGTAAAATGCCTTGATATTCTTTGTTTTATGTTTTGAAGGCACTTTTGGATGAAAAATGCAAAAAGGAGTAAATTGGAGATAATTGGCAGATTTGATGTTCAGTCGATGTTTTGTGCAGAGCGTGATTTCTAGAGATCAAAATGAAGTGATTCCAGTGGCTCTAAAAAGCTAACATCCATACCTTTCTGGAAATGTAATGCAAGAAAAATACAAAGAGGAAGATCATGGAAATCACATCCTTCAAAGTCAAATATCGTATTCTGCCACTGTTGACCTTTGTCCATTCAAAATTCCATATCTGGAGCTATAGATGTCCAATTGATTCAAACTCAATTGTTTTGGATTCATGACTCAAAGGTCTAGAAACGCTCCAATTTTCAGACAACAACGATGTCAGATGAGGGCGATATGATTTTTCAAAGATGACAACTGAATTCTGCCAGCAATCAAGTTTCGTGAAGAAATGAGTCCAAATTATGTTTCGAAGCTTCTAAACTATCATCCAAGTTATAATTTCAGCAATTTAGCCCCTCTAGTAAATCAATCTAGAAGGTCAAGAAAAGTAGCCACCAACCTCAATCCACCAACCTCAAATCACCAACCACAAACTAGCTGCAAGTTGGAATGTTGCCATTGTCAAAGAAGGAGGCTACAATGGTGGGTTGTTTGTGGTGACTACTAATGTCAAAGTTTGGCATGTTTGGCAGCCACCATTATTGATAAAGAAGCAAGAGGAGCTGCCATTGAAGCCTATATATAGACACCAAGAGAGCCAAGAAAAGGGAGGAGGGAGTGCAGTAGAATCAAAGAAAGGTGGCAGCAGCCAGAAGTGAAGAAACACAAACTCTCCTCTCTACATACTAGAAATAATGCTTTCTTTTATCTTTAGGAGTAGTTGTTCAATAGATATGCAAGACTAAGCTCTTTTCTTGGTTGCAAGGACGCAAAAACTTTCAGATTTCAAGAACTGTGAGATTTATTCTTCCATTTATTTTCAGTTTGTATTATGAATGAGTATGATTGTTTTCCTATGCATATTTTCTATGATTGTTGTTGATAATTGCTAGAGCGGACTCTAAGTTATTATTGTGAACAATCTATTGCTAAGTTTGGTATCAAAACCGGAGTTAGGGTATATAAACTTGTGAAGCAACTAAGCTTGATAATTGTGGCGGAACTACGTTATTAAACTAAGGGAAAACATTCTATCAAAGCAACATAAGTAGACAACTTGGTTGTTAAGATTAATGAATTTATCTAGATCTTAAGGCTGCCATTAGATTAAATCATTAGTGCGGACACTGTGATTATTTGTTGGTTAGGGCTAGTTATACGGCGGATCCGTTAATTAACCAAAGTTAAGAAAAGATAAAAATTCAGAATATAAACTGGAGTTTCGTTTCAAGGATCGGTTCTGATTTCTGTAGGTGGATGTGTGCTTGTGACCAAGGTTTGTTTTCTTGATAAATTTCAGTTTTAATTGATTGTGTTCACTAGTTTAATTTCTTCCATAGTTTAGATTATCACAAATCAAAACCCCCCAATTGCATAACGTATAGCATAAAAATCTAAACTAAATCTTCCTCGTGAGATCAATCCCTTGCTTGCTCTATACTATCTTGTGTGTTTTAAAATAGGGTAATTAATTTGTGCGACCGCGACATCGCAACAAATTTTGGCGTCGTTGCCGGGGAAGTAATTTTAGTTAATTCTTGTGCTTGTACTGTTATTTTTATTTGCTGTGATTATTATTTATTATTATTCAGAAAAAAAAAACAAAAAAAAGTTTTTTGCTTGCGGCGGTATTGTTCACTTGCCGCAACGGTACTGTTCAAAACAGATTTGTTTGTGGAATTAGGGTTCGACCTTTTGTTTCCTGAAGGGAAATGACATTTTGAACAAGACTAGTGGTACACCACTAACCTTACCATTTCGAGGCCAAATTCCTCTGTTATCTAAGGTTTTTAGGCAATTTTAGTTTCCTAGCGTTGGATTTTCATATAATTTGCATTATTTTTCGTCTCTTGTGTGGTTTCTTTCTTTTGAATTTTCTTAGCAATTGATGCCTGTGACCCGTTCTACTAATCAAATTCAAGTGCAGGTTGATTTTGAAATAGAAAGCACTTTACGCAGGTTAAGAAAGGAAGCTCGCCTCAACACCATGGCTATTGCACGACAACAAACACTCAAGGAGCTTGCTGCTCCTAATGTGGAAAATCAGCCACTATGCATAAACATTGACAATAATGTAAACTTTGAGCTCAAATCTGGTTTTATACATTTATTACCAACATTTAATGGTCTTGTAGGAGAAGATCCACATACTCATCTCAAGGAGTTCCATATGGTTTGCATTGGCATGAAACCGAATGGAGTTGATGAAGAACAGGTTAAGTTGAAAGCTTTCCCTTTCTCTTTAAAAGGGGCAGCAAAGACATGGCTTTTCTCTATTCTCCCAGGATCTATTGGAACTTGGAATGCCATGAAGAAGATTTTCCTTGAGAAGTATTTCCCAGCATCTTGAGTTGCCAACATAAGGAAAGAAATATGTGGGATTCGGCAATCTCATGGAGAGACACTCTCCGAGTATTGGGAAAGATTTGAGCAACTGTGCATTCAATGTCCTCATCATCAAATACCCGATCAGTTGCTCATTCAATATTTCTATGAAGGATTAATGCCTACTGACTGTAGTATCATTGATGCTGCAAGTGGAGGCGCATTGGTGGATAAGACACCCGAGGCTGCACGCCAATTGATCTCAAACATGGCAGCCAACTCGAAACAGTTTGGCACTCATGGAGACTTCTCCAACTAACGAGTAAATGAGGTAAGTATTTCTAACATTGAGAATAAAGTTAATGATCTTACTTCTCTTGTGCGTTCTTTGGCTTGTGGAAATGTGCAGCAGGTGAAAGTTTGTAGCATATGCTCTTTACAAGGACATGCTTCGGATATGTGCCCAACAATGCTAGAAGATTACATTGAACAAGCTAATGCAGTTGATGGAGCATTCAACGGACAACCCCAGCATAAATATGATCCCTTTTCCAACACGTACAATCCCGGATGGAGAGATCATCCCAATTTACGTTATGGCAACCCATCCCAACAAGGCAATCAAGGCCGACAGTTCCATCCCAATGGATTTCAGCCCCAACAAAATTATCAAGCAAGACAACCCCCTCCATTCACAAACTCCAATGTTATGGGGTCGTCATCCAATGATGATCTTCGTGAGATGATGAAAACTTTGGCTTCTAATATTGTTACCTTGCAACAAAATATCATGTCTTTTCAACAGGAAACAAGGTCAAGTATTCATAACTTGGAGAAGCAAATGGGGCAAGTAGCTTCGAGTGTAGGGAAATTGGAGGCACAAATGAATGGAAAATTGCCTTCCCAAGCATTGAATCCAAAAGAGAATGTTAGTGCGATCGTGCTGAGAAGTGGGAAAGAACTTGAAGAGAAAAGGTCAAAACAAATTGAGATGGAGGAAAAAAAAGAGATAGAAATTGAATTGAGTACAAAGAAGGAACATCATCCTTCTCCACAAACTAAAACAACGACCAACACTCCAAAGGTAACTCCTCACTCAATGAATTCCAGTTTTAAAGCAATTCCACCCTTTCCTGTGAGTTCTTCTAGGTCAAAGAAAGAGAGATTTTAGAGGTTTTCAAAAAAGTAGAACTCAACATTCCTTTGCTTGATGCTATTAAGCAAATTCCCAAGTATGCTAAATTTTTGAAGGAGTTGTGTACTACCAAGAGAGCTTTCAAATTGAAAGGTCATGAAATGGTAAGTATGGGTGAAGTTGTGTCTGCTGTTGTTCAAAAGAATATGCCTTTAAAGCAAAAGGACCCAGGTGCGTTTACTATCCCATGTGTTATTGGTAATGCTAGTTTTAAAAAAGCCTTATATGATTTAGGTGCATCCATTAGTGTTATGCCTAAACATGTTTATGATTCTCTTAGTCTAGAACCTTTGAATGAAACTAGCATTGTAATACAACTTGCAGATCGTAGTTTTGTTTACCCACTTGGTGTGATAGAAGATGTCCTAGTCAAGATTGATAGTTTGGTTATTCCATGTGATTTTTATATTCTTGATATGGAACATGATTCTTATGATTTATTAACCAGCACTTCTATATTGTTTGGGAGACCATTCTTGAAAACTACCAATACAAAGATTGATTGTGGTAAAGATACTTTGTCTATGGAGGTAGGAGATGAAAAGATTGAATTTAATTTTCATGATGCAATGACATATCCTTATAACAATGTTTATTCTATCACATGTTATGACCAAGTTGATAAGCGTATGCAGCAGGTTTGTGATTTTGATAGCGAAGATGGATTAAGCATAGCTTTGAGCTATGGCTATGATTTTACCAAGATAGAAGAGATGGAGAGGCATATATGTGTTCCCCAAAATGTGCATGAATCAGCATTGGCTTTACAAGCTTTGCAAATTATCCTTCATGATGCAGGAGTCATTCCCCCCATCACGGACAATGAATGGGTGGCGTTTATCCTTTTGGTACCCAAAAGGACTGCCACCACGTTGAGAGAAAAACAAAATGATGCTTATGAGAATGCAAGGATTTACAAAGAAAAGACTAAGAATCTTTATGACAGAATGCTTACAAGAAAGGAATTTCATGTTGGAGACAAAATCGTTCTTTATCATTCGCGTTTAAAACTTTTTCCTGGAAAATTGCGCTCTCGTTGGATTGGACCTTTTGTTGTTTCTAATATTTTTCCTTATGGTGCAGTTGAAATTACAAGTTTAGAAACCAACAAAGTACTCAAGGTTAATGGACATCGTTTGAACCCTTTCTATGAAGGTTGGACGGCAGAACTCATCGCTTCTATAGAGTTAGCTGAACCAATCTATGAAGAATGAGCATGCCACATGTCAAGCCAATGACATAAAACAAAAGCGCTTACTGGGAGGCAACCCAGCACAAAAAAAAATAAATCAGATTTGCTTTCTTTTTCCTTATCTTTTATCTTTTTGCATTTTAATTTATTTTATGTCATTCTCTTATATTCCTTTGCTTTTATTTCAACATTAAGGACAATGTTGTGTTTTAAGTGTGGGGGTAATTATTGGAAGAATTTTGGTTTTCTTATTTTAGTTTTCTTTGTTGTTCTTAAAAAAAAAAATTGTGTTTGATCTTTTTAACTCCCATTGATTTTTGAGCATATGAGTATTATGTATGAGAATTAATTGAGTTAGATGAAGATATAAATCAAATGAAGGAGTATGCATGCAAATTTTAAGGTTTAATTGATTTAAGGATTGACTTTGAGAATATGTCATGTTGACTTTATAGTGTTATACCAATGCAAGCTTTTGAGCCTTCCACATTATATTCTTTGAGTGTGCATTCTTTCAATGATATGTATCTCTAGAACTTGCTTCATATCTTATTGAGATTATATTCCATTACAAATATACATGAAGATGATAAAGGCATTAGGAATTTCAATCACTTGAACCAAAAAGCCAACCTAAAGCATATTATCCTTAGTGAGCCCCTTTTGAGCTTATTTATCTTTTCTTTATCCATGTATAAGCCTTAACTTTATATATGTTTTCCTTTTCCCCTGGCCAAGGATTAGTAGAGCATATACTTGTGATATTTCATGGAATTATGGTTGGAAATTATGTGAAAAGAAAAAAGAAGTGATGCTTGATGAAAAGATGGGCAAAAAATTACAAAAAAAAGAAAGAAAGAAGAAAAAAAGACAAAAAAATTCATTTATGTTCTTAAGATTTTATGTTGCAAAAGCTTGAAATCAAACGAAATTAAGCATTGGTGATTAAAGATGAAAAATTTATGTGCTTTGATGGAATATCTTGTTTGAAATATCATTTTTTTTATAATGCTCTACTATCTTTGATTTGAACCTTTTGATTCATGCCTGTAGCCATCTGTTGTTTTACATTTCTGTTCTCATTGTAAATCTGGGGTATGCCCCTTATAATCTTTATATTGTTTTCCTTTAATATATACGTCAACTTACCAAAAAAAAAAAAAGACATTTAAGGAGCATGAAAGACAGCCTTTAATTCATTTAGTTCAGGTCCAAGAAGAGCCCAATTCATGTGGAACAAGGGGTTGATGTGTCCGGCCCAATACCAGCCGTGTTAAGCTTGTCTTTTTCTAATACTACAAGGATAAAGAGTCAGCAATTTATTCTCCTAACTAAGTAAGGAAGTTGGCCATATCTTATTCCTAAAGAGGGGAGTACTATTTAATGCTTTTCCTCACTTAGGAAGGAAAGTAATTAAATCAGCAACAAAGGAGGAAATTTGTTTTCTTATTTGTCCAAGTTAAACAAGGAATTCCAAGCTAATCAAGGACATCAAAGGGGGCAGCAACATAAATTTTCCAAATCAGATTTTTCCAATTTTGTTTGGGATTTCTTAAGGGTGACAAATCTGATTCTAGCTTATTTAGGATGGTATTTTCGGATTTTTAGTATTTTTAGAATTTTCTTCTTAGTTTTTGGGTTATTATTACTTATTTGGGTCAATTGTAAGTGGGCTTCATATAAGTCCACCTAAGGGAGGTCCATTAGGGTTTCTTTAAGTTCAAATTCAGTATAAATAAAGGCATAACCCAAACATGTAAAGGTTACGCAATTTTTAGATCAATAAAACTTATTTACTGCACTTCTTGTGTGTTGGTGGGATAATCTCCCTTCCTTGGTTCTCTAAAGAACTGAAAATGACTTATCGAAGAACAACTGTCTTCGTGACATCATCCTTATACTTCTCGTTCGCAAATCAATATTCGTTGGGTGGGGGTTTCCGTTTTCAATAGTGATGTGCATCATGGGAATGATAATCCATCTTGTAAAGGTAAATTGAATATGCAAGAGGATTCAGATGGTCCAATGACAAGAGCGAGAGTGAAACAACTACAAAGGACATTGACGAGTCAAATTGGAATGATTGAAGCTGCGTTGGAGTTAAAAATTAGCAATCAGTTTCAAATTGGTTCAAGGGTGCTTATTTGCCTACAATTGGAGCTTAAAGATGGGAAGAGCCCTTAATGGTTCTTCTGATGCTGGGCTACTTGAATTTGGGTTGATAATGCAAATAAGTTAAGAAATTGATGCTGTTTACGTCAGATCAGTAGATGAATTTGAACCCCAATTTGAAGTCATCCATTGCATGTGAAAACAAGACTAATTTAGGTGGATTTCAAGTTCAGAACGTGATCTTTCCAGATTGTCCAACCATGATTGCATTGGACTTTTGTGCAAGAAGTTATAGCCATTTAAAATTTGGTCTGTTTATGTTTCAATTAAAGTCAGAAAATGTGTGCTAGTTTAATTTGTCTGGTTACTCTGTCAAAGTCCAATTTTTGGGTTGATTGTTGTCATGTTGAATTTTCCTAAGTGTCGAGGGATGTTCCATTATAAATATTTTTTTTGGTAAGTTGACGTATGTATTAAAAGAAAAGGATACGAAGATTAAAAGGGGCATACCCCAGATTTACAATGAGAACATAAACGTAAAATAACAGATGGCTACAAGCTAGCCACCAAACAGAAAACATAGACCTAACTAGATTTGTTAGGGAAACCAAGACAACCAGCTAAATATCAAAAGAAGAATCTATGTTATTGACCTTCCAAGCTCTTTGGATCCTTTTGTTTTCATCTGTTGGTAGAACGTTCCTCATCAAATCAAGCTTATCACGGATGATACATTCAATTTGACATTATGGCAGCATACAATTACTAGAGATACCAAATTCTAAGAAGAGAAACTGAGTCTAAGAAGTAACCTGAGCTCAGAAACAACAACAACCTAATCTCAGAAATAACAAGATTCAAATTTGTTCATGAAGGAAGAAGAGAATTACAGAATTACGAGGCCAGTATCTACGAGATCATTGATTGGAATGATGATCCGTTCGGTCAAGCAGTAGAGTATGTTCTGACGAACAACATACTAAACAATGGCGACGATCCAACGATGAAAAAAGGAGATCAATCTTGAACAAAACCCAATTCACTCTGCTGCAACTAAAAATGCAAAACAGTAGAAATATTGCGAGATCAATATCTCCCACCTCGTTGATTGGAATGAAGATCCATTCGGTCAATGTTTCGAGAAGGTTGGAACGAACAACATAGTAAGAAATGAGGGCGATCCAACGGTGGACGAAGTAGATCTTAGCTCCGACAGTTCCATTATAAATATGGCATCTGAATATGTAATAAACAACTTTTGGCCAATATTTGAACTTAATTCCGAGAATTAAGAGTTATTCTTCCAAATTGATTTGTGAAGATTCCTACCTGACTTATCACTCTTCAATCACAAAGAGTGTGGCGTCAAAATCCTAGAGTGATCTTTGTGGCGTCCAGATCGACTTATCAAAGTATCACTCTAGTTTATCCTCCATTTTTTATTTACCTTAAAAATACTATAATCTAGCCTAAACACCAAAAGAAAGACAATACAACCAGACCCATCCTTCATCCATTTTCGTCAGATTCATTGTTGCTGATTTTTGAATCATTCACGGCACAACATCTGGTATCAGAGCATCAGTTGCGATCTAAGGCAGGAGCCAGAAACAGAAGAAAGGCTTGCAGGAATTGAGGTTGATAAACTTAATTATGGCTGGAGATAAAGAAGATTTGCCAAGAGGGTTAAGTTTAGAACAAGCACAGGTTATGGGCTTACAACGATATCATGCTGAGATTCGGGATGAAATGACTGGAATTCGTGAACAGTTGCATACCCTTATGCAAATGATGCAAATAAATAATTTGCAACCCCAGCAGAGGCAAACACTTAGGGTGCCACGAAATGATTTTGTAGAAGCTAATGGAGATCCAAATGGGGATGATGAGGCCGACAATAGGGGCAGACCAAGAAGACAGAATAATAATCCTCCTAGTGGTCTCAAACTTAAGATTCCACCGTTTCGAGGAAGTAGTTCACACGAGGAATACTTGGGCAATAATGGATTCAGAAGGTTGAAAAGGTGTTCGAATGGTATGAATATTCTGAAGAAAGGAAGTGCAAGGTGGCAGCACTTGAGTTTACAGATTATGCTCTTTTATGGTGGGAAAACTTAAAGATTCAGAGGAGAAGGGATGGAGAAGAGGAGATTAGAACGTGGGCAACTATGAAAAGAGTGATGAAGAAGAGATTTGTTCCTGATTACTATAAACAAGAGCTATACATCAGACTTCAGACTTTGCGACAAGGATCTTTAAGCGTGGAAGAGTATGTGAAAGAGTTTGAGTTGCTACAGATTCGATGTGAATTGATGGAACCCCAAGAATAAAAAATAGCTAGATTTCTTGGAGGGTTGAGGAAGGATATAGCTAATGTGGTTGAATTGCAATCGTACATCTTCCTTGAGGATGTTATAAAGCTTGCAAGTCGTGTAGAGAGGCAGCAGAAACGAGGAGGTGTCCGAACTAGTGTAACTACGTCAAGTACGACAAGGGACAGATCTATGCCTACTCGAACATGGAGCGCACCTAAACGAGATGAGAAGGTGGAGGTCAGCAAGGGGAATACCAGTTCTGATTCTTTAAAGGGAAAGGAGAAGGTGACAGAACCTCCACATCCAAGGAGGTCACGAGACATCAAGTGCTTCAAGTGCTTAGAACATGGGCACATTGCTTCAGAATGTCCAAATAAAAGGGTAATGATATTGCATGGGGATCATGGAGAGTTGATCAGTGGAGATGAGGCTGAAACTAAAGATGAAGATGAGGCACAAATGGAACAGGAAGAGGATTTCGAACCAGTGAAGGGAGATTTGTTGGTTGTGTAACGGGTTCTAAATGCACAAGTTGATGTTAGTGCTGAGCAACGTGAGAACATCTTTCATACTCGATGTCAGATTCGAGATAAGGTGTGTGGGATGATCATTGATAATGGAAGTTGCACTAATGTTGCGTCAACTACCTTGGTGGAGAAATTGGGTTTAACTACCATTCCACATCCCAGACCGTATAGTTTGCGATGGCTGAATGAGAATGGGGAGATTCGGGTGACAAAGCAAGTTCTTGTGCCCTTTTCCATTAAAACCTATCATGACGAGATTTTGTGTGACGTTGCGCCAATGTCAGCTAGCCATTTGTTACTGGGTCGTCCATGGCAGTTTGATAAGGATGTGACCTACAATGGATGAAAGAACACTTATTCTTTCATGCTGACTGGAAAGAAGGTGAACTTGTTACCATTGAGTTGGGATACTTGTTTGCCTATTGTGGAGTTTGCATATAATCGTAGTGTGCATGGGGCTACAAAATTTTCACCATTTGAGGTCGTGTATGGCTTTAATCCTTGTGTTCCTATTGATCTTGTTCATATTCCAATTGATGAGAGGACATCTATGGATGGAATTAGAAATGCAGAATTGATGAAGAAACTACATGAGCAGGTTCGATTACATATTGAGGAGAAAACAACAAAGTATGCTAAACAAGCTAACAAGGGACGAAAAATGGTTAGGTTTGAACCTGGTGATCTTGTTTGGATTCATCTTAGTAAGGGCAGATTTCCAAGCAAACGTAAGTCCAAGTTGATGCCAAGAGCTGATGGTCCATTTCGGATTACAGAGAAGGTGAATGATAATGCGTATAAGGTAGATCTTCCTGGTAATTACAATGTATCAGCTACTTTTAATGTGAAAGACTTGACTCCATACTTGGATGACGACGATGATTATGATTTGAGGACAAATCATTATCAACCCGGGGCTAATGATGTGCATCATGGAAATGATAATCCATCTTGTAAAGGTAAATTGAATATGCAGGAGGATTCAGATGGTCCAATGACAAGAGCGAGAGCGAAACAACTACAAAGGACCTTGACGAGTCAAATTAGAATGATTGAAGCTGCGTCGGAGTTAAAAATTAGCAATCAGTTTCAAATTGGTTCAAGGGTGCTTATTTGCCTACAATTGGAGCTTAAAGATGGGAAGAGCCCTTAATGGTTCTTCTGATGTTGGGCTACTTGAATTTGGGTTGATAATGCAAATAAGTTAAGGAATTGATGCTGTTTACGTCAGAACAGTAGATAAATTTGAACCCGAATTTGAAGTCATCCATTGCATGTGAAAACAAGACTAATCTAGGTGGATTTCAAGTTCAGAACGTGATCTTTCCAGATTGTCCAACTATGATTGCATTGGACTTTTGTGCAAGAAGTTATAGCCATTTTAAATTCGGTCTGTTTATGTTTCAATTAAAGTCAGAAAATATGTGCTAGTTTAATTTGTCTGATTACTTTGTTAAAGTCCAATTTTTGGGCTTGATTTTCTGTCATGTTAAATTTTCCTAAGTGTGGAGGGATGTTCCATTATAAATATGGCATCTGAATATGTAATAAACAACTTTTGGCCAATATTTGAACTTGATTCCGAGAATTAAGAGTTATTCTTCCAAATTGATTTGTGAAGAACCCTACCTGACTTATCACTCTTCAATCACAAAGAGTGTGGCGTCAAAATCCTAGATTGATCTTTGTCGCGTCCAGATCGACTTATCAAAGTATCACTCTAGTTTATCCTCCATTTTATTTACCTTAAAAAATACTATAATCTAGCCTAAACACCAAATGAAAGACAATACAACCAGATCCATCCTTCATCCATTTTCATCAGATTCATTGTTGCCGATTTTTGAATCATTCACGGCACAACATTAAATCCATACTCAATTTCAAATGGTGAAAATTTAGAAGTAGAGTGCACACTACGATTATATGCAAACTCTATAAATGGCAAATAATCTTCCCAATTCTTTAAGTTCTTTTGAATGACAACACGCAAATGTTGTGTTAAGGTCCTATTAGCTACTTCGGTTTGTCCATTTGTTTGGGGGTGACAAGTAGTTAAAAACAACAGTTTAGTACCCATTTTACCCCATAACACCTTCCAAAAATAGCTAAGGAACTTAACATCTTTATCAAAAACAATGCTCTTAGGGACCCTGTGAAGTCATACTATCTCCCTAAAGAACAAATCAGCAATGTTAGTTGCGTCATCAGTTTTATGACATGGAATAAAATGTGCCATCTTTGAAAACCTATCAACAACTACAAAGATGGAATCCCTACCCCGTTTTGACCTAGGTAAACCCAAGACGAAGTCCATCGAAATGTCTACCCTAGGTTCTTTCGATACAGGCAAAGGGGTATATAAGCCATGCGGTTAAGTCCTAGACTTTGCTTTCCTACAAGTTATGCATTAATCACATATGCGTTGCACATCTTTTTTTTATTTTAGGCCAATAAAAATGCTCATGCAACACATCCAAAGTCTTAACAACACCAAAATGCCCCATCAACCCGCCTAGAACTTAATGGAACACACAAACGACTCTCTTTAAACAAATATCCATCAAGTCTATAAAACTGTTGTGCCGTGAATGATTCAAAAATCGGCAACAATGAATCTGACGAAAATGGATGAAGGATGGTTCTGGTTGTCTTTCTTTTGGTGTTTAGGCTAGATTATAGTATTTTTAAGGTAAAAAAAAATGAAGGATAAACTAGAGTGATACTTTGATAAGTCAATCTGGACACCACAAAGATCAATCTAGGATTTTGACGCCACACTCAGTTACATGTACAACATCGTCAGTTTTGTTGCAAGGAATGAAATGGGACATTTTGGAGAATCGATCAACCACAACCATTATTGAATCCTTTCCACGTTGTGTTCTCGGTAACCCCAGTACAAAGTCCATGCTAACATCCATCCACGGTTGCTCTGGAATAGGCAACGACATATACAGGCCATATGCATTCTCTTTACCCTTAGCTTTCTTGCAAATAGCACATCTCTCAATCACCTTGTGCACATCCCGTAACATGCTAGGCCAAAAGAAATGTTCTTTCAGCAACTCATAAGTCTTCTTCTCCCCAAAATGACCAATAAGACCACCACCATGAGCCTCTCGCACAAGCAACTCCCGTAATGAACCTGAAGGAATACACATTCTGCCCATTTTGAACAAGTAACCTTCATGCACAAAGAACCCATCACAAGCTCCCTTTGCACATTCGGTAACCACATTAGCAAAGTAGGAATCATTAGCATATTGATCCTTCACTTGTTCAAAACCCATCAGCCTCGCATTCAACATAGAGATCAGTGCATACCTCCTAGAAAGAGCATCAGCAACCACATTAACTTGCCCTTTCTTGTACTTTATGACATAAGGAAATGACTCCGTAAACTCCACCCATTTAGCATGTCTTCGATTGAGCTTGCTTTGCCCCTTAAGATACTTCAAGGATCCATGATCAGTATGAATAACGAATTCTTTTGGCAACAAGTAGTGCTACCATACCTCCAGAGCTCGAATCAAAGCATAGAACTCCTTGTCGTAAATAGAGTAGTTCAAACGTGCTCCATTTAACTTTTCACTGAAGAATGCAATCGGCCTCTTTTCTTGCATCAAAACAGCCCCAATTCCAACTCCGGAAGCATCACACTCTATTTCAAATGTTTTAGCAAAGTCTGGAAGTGCTAAAACTGGAGCAGTACACAACTTTTCTTTAATTAGCTCAAAAGCTTCCTGAGCATCTGCACTCCATCTAAACTCGTTTCCTTTTTTCAAGCATTGTGTCATAGGAGCAACAATAGAGCTGAAATCTTTCACAAATCGCCTGTAGAAAGAAGCTAAACCATGAAAACTCCTCACATTAGCGATACTAGCAGGTTTTGGCCAGTCCCGAATTGCCTCAATTTTCTCCTCATCAACCTTAACTCCCTTGCTAGAGATAATATATCCAAGAAACACGACACTTTCTTTACAGAAGTAACACTTTGTGAGTTTCCCATACAACTTAGAATCTCGCAAAGTTTCAAACACAACTCTAAGATGCTTCACATGATCATCAAAGGTCTTGCTTACACTAGGATATCGTCAAAATATACTACAACAAACAGCCCAATATACTTCCTCAAAACATGATTCATAAGCCTCATAAATGTACTAGGCGCGTTAGATAACCCAAACGGCATTACCATCCATTCATATAACCCCTGTTTAGTTTTAAATGCTGTTTTCCATTCATCTCCCTCTTTCATTCTAATTTTTTTTTTTTGGTAAGTTGACGTATATATTAAAGGAAAACGATACAAAGATTATAAGGGGCATACCCCAGATTTACAATGAGAACAGAAACGTAAAATAATAGATGGCTACATGCGAGCCACCGAACTGAAAACTCAAGACCTAACTTGATTCGTTAAGGAAACTAATACAACCAGCTAAATATCAAATTAAGAATCTATGTTATTAACCCTCCAGGCTCGTTGGATTCTTTTATTTTCATTTGTTGGTAGAACGTTCCTCATCAAATCCAGCTTATCACGGATGATACATTCAATTTGATGAAAGACCAAATTCTGAGTTCTAGATATTCCAGCAAAGGTCCTTGCATTCCTTTCTTGCCAGATATGATACACTGTAGCTGCAAAACTGAGTTTACGAGAAAAATTGACGAAACTTTTGCCATGCCAAGTGACAGTGGCCCATCGA
>NW_011501536.1:0-39657 GCF_000495115.2 Populus euphratica
TAATTTTTTTAAAATAAAATAGGGTTATTTTGAATAAAAAAATTAAAAAAAAAACTAGAATGGACCCTGTCAAATTTTACTCACTCGGGTAAGTTAACTCATTAAGACATACAAGCTTGAATGAGTTAACATTTAGCATGTTTGGGAGGAAATCCAGCTCGAGATAAACTCTAAGTTAGTGAGTTATTGGGTTAATTTATTAAATCAAATTAAATTTTAAAAATATAATTTTAAAATGATAATTTATCAAATCAAATTAAATATAACAAAAAATCAAGTTAGGCGTTAGAGGGTATATGAATTGAATTGAATTGGATTATCTGAGTTCTAAAATCTTAACTTACATTTCTTAAGTTTTTAACTCATTATTACATGCAATATATATATTATTTAATTTTAAGGAGTAAAGTTGAATTAAATAGTATAAATATTATATAAATGTTTGAACCATCATCGAATGGTACAAAAAATTCCAGCTGTGTGAGAAATGGATACTTTTTCACGTGATTTCTAGAGGTGGTCAGTTGTCTGCAATTTGCCGCGTGGCGAACAATGTTTTTCTCCTTTTTATATAATAAATTATTATTATAGTTACTATTATTTTCCTCATTGTTATTATTATCAGATCCTATCATGAAATTTTTTAATAATAACATAGTTTAGAGTATTTATTATTATACCCACAACAATCAGTCATATTATTATTATTTATAATGAGAAAAAAACTACAATTATTGTCATGCTACTGTTATCAATAAATATTATTATTATTATTATTATAAACTATTTTTATTATTACTATTACTATTATTATTAGCCACAATTATTATTATTGTCAACATTGTTATAATTAATCATTTTATTATTAATTTTTTTCACTTAAAAATAAATAAATAATCCATGTATAGTAAAATTTTCATCCTTTTAGTTTTTCTTTTAATGGTATTAATTACATATCTAATGTTAATTTTGTTTTTTAATTAATATAAATGTCTAAACTACTATTTTAACTAATTTTATAAATTTTAAAATTAATAATCATAAAAATTTATAGTAATCATTATATTAACAATCACATATTTCAACTTAAAACCACATTAAAAAAACAAACATCTCTTTGTCTCAAAGTCTGGTAGATGGGTAGTAAATTTCGTTTTGTTGTTCTTTGTGATGAGTTCATGGTGCTAAAGTGGTAAGGTCAGAAATGTCATCCGGTTACTTTGAATTTTTTTATACTAAGATTCTCCATCATGTCTGAACAAGGAAAAAGACAAGATTTGTCTAGTATTCTATAATAAACAAGGATCATTAATCAAAACAATCTAACATCATTGTATACATTAAATATTGAATTTAAATCTTTTCATGTTTTTATTTTTATTTAAAAAAAACATAATTTGTTTTTGTGATTGATTAGTTTTCCACAACAGAAGGGATAGGTAGAAAAAAATAAAATATATTTGATTAAAAAATGAAACAGATAACATAAAACAAAATTTTCTATGAAATAATTTTTTAATCAATTTTTATATTTTTTAAATAAAAATATTTTCTCTATTTATCTTATCCATGTTTTTTTTTCCTACAACAATAACAAAATATTAACTTATATTCCACTCTCATCACCAACTTGAGTTAATGCCCTAGACTAGAAAAGAAAAGAAAAATAACAATATTTTTGGAGTTCTTATTTTTTAAACCCAGTTGTATTTATCTGAATTTTAGGATTTGAATTTTACCCAATTGTATTTATCTGAATTTTGGGATTTGAATTTCAAAAATTAGAAATACCATCACATAAAACAAATTAAACGACATGAATTTTCAAAGTTCATGGGTACTTTAATTAAAAGTCAAGTGCTGTGCTATTTCTCTCCTCATTTCAAAACATGACAGCGCTACACTGTTTGGGAACACCGTAGAAATAGTATTTTATATATTCTGATTTGAAAAATAATTTTAAAAAAATAAAAATAATTATTATTTTAATATAAAAAACACTTTTAAAAACCACACCTAAAGAAATGGGTACAATGATTAATTATAACCATTGACTTTCCTGTTTTATTTTTAATCTTTTATTTATTACATTCAAGATAAACCATGCAAATTTACACTTAAAGAATTTCCCAAAATTATTTTCTAAAAAATCCCATACCTTGAATGGGTGAATCTTGTTGGTAGATCCCATAAATTCCATAATGGTAATTTTGTAAAAAGTTATCTTGATTTATTTCTATAAATTAGTGTTTTTATGGAAATTCAAAATGAATAAAAATTTGTACTAGGCCACCATTCTAAATTCAACTTTGTTTCTTTTTAAATAAAAATTATCCTAAATTTCAACCCACAAAATCCAGGTTTTTTATTTAAAAAACAAACACAATTAGAGCCCCTGGTTTTTGCAACCACACCCCTGCCCAGCAAAGCCAGCTAATTAATTTCTATCTCCCACCTACCAAATACCCATAAAAAAAAACCCACAATCCAATTGTAATCCAATCTTAGACCGTCCGCTTTTAAAGTCAACGGCCCACCTTTACCCAATGACGGCAACGGCCAAGATCCTAGCACCCCATTGGTCCAAACTTTCTAACCCGGGAACCCGACCCACCAATGTAGATTTTATCTTGACTCTATGTTTTTCTGAATATTACATTTTGGTCCGTATTGTTTTAGTTTATTATTTATTAGATACTAGAGTATAATGGGAAACTCATTTTTTAATATTTTTTTGGTCATTGTAGAGTTGTGAAATATTACAAAATGTATTATTTTGAAAAAGAAAGAGAAAGATGGAATTTTTTTTCTAATTATTTAGGTTTGTTTGTCTTCAAAATAAACTTATTATTTCTATAAAGTTTTTTAACAAAATACTTGGAAATATTAGTTTTATTTATCTATCTCTTGATTATGCAACTCGTTAAAAAATCATTAATTTTTTTATTTTAATTTAATTTACCCATCTATAATAATTCATAATGGTAAAAATATTTTATTTATTAAACTTTAAAATATTTTTTTATAATAAAATAAGTACAGCTAATTGAGCAATTAGCGGTCAAATTAAAATGTTTAAGAATTATAGAGCTAAAGTTGGAAGCGTTTTAAACAATAGGTTTGAAAGTGAAGATATTTGAATCTTCAAGAACTAAATTAGAGCTTATGCGATTACATACAAAAGCACAATCTGTGTTTCCTTGTAAATTCACACACTCTTCAGATTTCAGCTTATTCTCTCTCCCTCTCCCTCTCTCTCTTTCTGGTTTAGTTAGCAAATCAAAACTTGAAGCTTTAAAAGCTCTCTTCTTTTTCGAAAAATAATGTTTTTGGTTGATTGGTTTTATGGGGTGCTGGCATCGCTTGGTTTGTGGCAAAAAGAAGCCAAGATCTTGTTCTTGGGCCTTGATAATGCTGGCAAAACCACCTTGCTTCACATGTTAAAAGATGAGGTGCTTTTAAGTTATTTTGTCATATTTTTTTTAATTTTTATTTCTGGTTTTTGTTTGGTTTCTGAGAAACTGCAAAGAAAATTGAATCTTTAGGCTCTTTAATTGTTTTATTTTGTCAAGTTTTTGGTGACTCAGAAGTGAAAAATAAATTGGGTTTTTGTCAGGTGTTCTAAATTTTGTGTTTATGAGTGAATTAGATGGAAAAACAATGAAAGCTTGAGGCTTAAAGATTCAGATTTTAATTGTTTTTTCTGAGTCTTTGTTTACCGAGAAATGAGAATGAACCGGGTTTTGTATGAAGTGAAATTGGAGAAATGAATTAACTTTTGTTGTGGGTTTTGTTTTTCGTTTTTCGGTGTGGCAGAGATTAGTGCAACACCAGCCTACACAGTATCCAACATCAGAGGAGTTGAGTATAGGGAAGATCAAGTTTAAGGCGTTTGATTTGGGCGGCCATCAGATTGCTCGTCGAGTTTGGAAAGATTACTATGCCAAGGTTGTTTATTTATTCTCTCTCATAATGTTTTGCCTAGTATACTCTAGCATATTGGTTTTGCTTGCAATGAGGTTCAGCACATTAGTTGTTTGGAACGTATGGATTGGTTGTTCATTGTGGTTGTAAGTTGCAATCGTATCTTGATACTTGTCGTTGATGTTTACCTCTTAGAGAAATGCATGCGGATCCAGGAAGCTGGAAGTTGGTATCCACTTTTGTTAACGCTAGGATTTGGAGTTGTGTCCTAATAGTTTAGGAATTTTGCGAAACTCGGTGAAATGATTCAAGTAAACGAAAGTTACTGCATTTAGTCTTATTGGATGGCAGTATGAGGTTTTTTTTTTCTTCCCTTCCGTACATCAAATTATGTTGGAGGAAGGGGAAAATGCCCTTGAACTTGGATATGTTAATCGACCAAGAGTCAACAACGTGTGAATTGGAGACTGCTTTTTATTTCACAATCCCAGACTATGTTACTTTTCTGATGATCTGATTCGTGGGAGGCACATACCAAATGGGAGTTCACTGGTAACGATTTTGGTCTTTGAAAAGTGTTCTACTAATACCTAACCACACATTTTTTTCCATTGCAATATGGAACTGCCGAGTTTTTATTTGTTCTAGCCCTTGAATAATGGGAAATTCCACATGAACCGCCCGAGTACTTGTTGTCTTCCTCTCCATTTTTGCACATAATTTGTCATTTTTTACTATTGACACAGTAACTTTTAGTATAGCCGTGTCTGACTGTTTCTTGTTGGGTTTTTCCTGTGGGGTTTTTCCTGGACTATATTGTACTCCTGAGTTTTGACCGCAAAATCCTTTTCTTGTGAAGGTGGATGCAGTTGTTTACCTGGTAGATGCTTACGACAAAGAGAGATTCGCTGAATCAAAGAAAGAACTAGATGCTCTCCTCTCTGATGAAGCATTAGCTAATGTCCCCTTCCTTGTTTTGGGCAACAAGATCGATATTCCATATGCTGCCTCAGAAGAAGAGTTGCGGTACCACCTTGGCCTTGTCAACTTCACCACTGGCAAGGGAAAGGTGAACTTGGGAGACTCAAATGTTCGTCCACTCGAGGTCTTCATGTGTAGCATTGTCCGCAAGATGGGTTACGGAGAAGGTTTCAGGTGGCTTTCTCAGTACATCTAGAATTGAGCTATAGAAATCTAAGATCCTATCCGTTTAGTTCCCAAGGGAGCTATAGAAATCAAAAACCTGTTTAGTTCTCAAGTGCTATGTTCTATATAGAACGAATTTGGATATTGACTTTTTAGAATCATAGTTAAGGTCTTTCTCACTGTTTATGTCATGCTCTCTATTTTAAAATGAAATACATGCTCCATTTCCGTGATGAAACCTAAAAGTGATCGATGATTTGTGGTCTGTTAGCAATGAAGGGGAGCAATGCTACTGTGCTACCATTTATGACAGGGAGCAATATACTTTGGAGATCATCTCCTTCAATCTTCTAAATTTGAAACTGGAAGGTTAAAGTGACTCCATTTATGACAGGGATTCGGGTAAAGGCTATTTTCTATTACATGGTCGAAAGACCTATCAGGCCCCCATTGCCACCTCTACCGGTCACCTTGCCAGCCAACTTGACGGTCTGCTGCCACGATGGCATTTTGCTCACGTGGCAATCAATATCTTCGGAGAATTGCAGTAGCGTCCCCTAACTAATATATTCTTGTTCCAAGTTGACAAACATATGGCCTCTAGTTTAGGCCTGTGGCCCCAAATTCCATCCTCCAAAGCCACATACATGCCATTATTTTATTGTTTTTAGATGATTTTATAGCCACACACATTTTATTATTTTAATGGACATTAAAAATAATTTAAAAAATAAAAAAAATTAATATATTAAAAAAAAAAATTTAAAAAAAAACACATCAAAATAAATAAATTAAAAAATATTTTAAAAGGCAGTCACGGCGAGATAAATAAATTATAATTGTCATTGCCATCTCCCACCGCAGACAAAACTTACCCACCCGGAAAAAAAAAAACCCACTTCCTCATCAATCAAACCGTCCATTCCTTAATCAACGGTCAGATTTCACCCAATGACGCCACCAAGCACAATTCTCGCTTTTCATTGGTCCAAACAATCTAACCTGGTAACCCGACCCACCAACAACAACAACACCAATCAAGTACTGCCATCTCACACTCACACTCACACCCGCATCAAATAAAATAAAATCTCTATACATGTATTCTCTCTCTCAAAAACTGGCATCATTCTCTCTCCTTTCTTTCTCTCTCTAGACTTCCACTCTCTGGCTTAAAAAAAAAAATCAACAAAATCTTGATTGATAGAAGCTAAAAATTTTATATTTAAAAAATGTTTTTGCTTGATTGGTTTTATGGGGTGCTGGCATCGCTTGGTTTGTGGCAAAAAGAAGCCAAGATCTTGTTTTTAGGCCTTGATAATGCTGGCAAAACCACCTTGCTTCACATGTTAAAAGACGAGGTACATTTTTTTAGTTCAATTATTTATTGATTTTGTTTATGATTTTCTTTCCTGGGTTTTGTGTGGTCGCTGAAAAAGTTTAGGGAAATCGGATAAGGATGAATTATATTTTGTTAAAGTTTTGGTTAATTAGAGTTGAAATATCAACTGGGTTTTGTTGCCATTGACAAAAAAAAAAAAGAGGTACTTTTTTTTTATTTTAATTGAATTATTGGCTTGTTTTTTCTTATGATTTTTTTATCTGCGTTTTGTTTGGTTGCTGAGAAATTGCTGGAAAATTGAATAAAGATTGTAAATTTATTACTTTTGTGAAGTTTTTGGTTGCTAAGAAGTTAAATATGAACTGGGATTTTTTTGTTAAATTTTGTCTTTATAGTTGAAAGTAAAAAAAAAATGTAAAATTAAGGCCTGAACTTTAACCTTTTATTATTTAATCACTGCCATTAGATCTTTCTCAAAAGCAAATCGTAGCTGTTGACCAGTCATTATTTATAGTTATTGTTTATTTATTTAAGTTTCTTCAACTTGAAAAAATAAATTAACAGCTAACGTGTGATTATAAAATTGATATTTAATTTCATTTTTTGATTGGATTGTACTTCAGGTCACTAAAGATGGTAGATGAAATGCGTTTTGTTTAAAGTGTAATTTTTTTTATTCTATAAGTGAGAATTTGAAGAAATGAATGTATTTTGTAATGGCATTTGTTATTGTTTGTGTGCGCAAGTGCAGAGATTGGTGCAACATCAGCCAACACAGTATCCAACATCAGAGGAATTGAGTATAGGAAAAATCAAGTTCAAGGCATTTGATTTGGGTGGCCATCAGATTGCCCGTCGAGTTTGGAAAGATTACTATTCTAAGGTTGTTTATCTGCTCTCTCCCAAACTAGTATGTTGTTCTGTTTTTTTTGCAATGCGTGGAACAGGTAATTGGTTGTGGTTGCAGTCATAATTTCAATACTTGTGATTGATATTTGCTATTTAGTGGAATGTGTAGAGATTTAGGAAGTTGATGGTTGTTTCCACTTTCGGTGATGTTAAGGCATGGATTATTTGTGAAATAGTTTAGGAATCTTGGAAGCTGCATAAAAAATTAAGTGAATGTTACTGTGTGATTAACCCTTGCATTGGATATGTTAACTGCTCAAGTGTTGATAATATTCACAAGGGAGATTTTCTGGCCTTCATAATCCCAGATAATGTTGGATCTTGTGATTATCCGATTCATGGGAGGCTAGTAACAACATGGGAGTTTGCTGATAGCAGTTTTGGGTACTTGCAAGGTGCTTAATTAGTACTCACCATGCATTGTCCCCCCCACCCTCCATTTGGGCCAATTTTTATTTTTTTATATTGGCTGCTAATAGAGATTAAGTGCATTATGATTTTCAATTTTGAAATATAGGATGCGGTAGTTTTAATTTGTGGTCTTTTTCACATTTAGTTGCCTACAAGTGAAAAAGTTAAGGAAGCCAAAGTTACTTTCTCATCAACACTTAGATTGAACATGTTAACTGCCCAATGTTGAATAATTTTCAAATATTTGATAAGCTCACGCCTTCATAATCCCACACAATGTTTGTTTTGTGATTGTTTGATTCATGGGAGGCAAAAATTGAAATGGGAGGTTGCTGATGGCATTTTTTGGTCTTTGCAAGTGTTTCACTAGTACTTCACCATACATGTGCCTTTTTTTCCCTTTTTGCATTAGTTATTGCAGACTTATGTTGACTTGGATGAACTGCATTCTAATTTTCTATTTTGAGACATAGATGCCCGAGTTTTAATTTTTTGTCCTGCACTTTTGTGATTGGTTGCGTATGAGTAACTATAGTGGTAAAATGGCGTACTGGCAACCTTTTGTGAAGCATCATGTGGGTGATCGCTGTGTTCTCACGGGATTCCTGTTTGCCTTGCTTTCTTTGTTTTCTCATGATTTCCAAGTTTTTTGGTCTTTTTAACATGATGAATAGATGACCATGTTGGAATGTCCTTGTCAGATTTGTTTGTTCTTTTTGAGTTGTACTGCTGAGTTTTGACATAAAGTTCTTTGTATGTGAAGGTGGATGCTGTTGTTTACCTGGTAGATGCTTATGACAGAGAGAGATTTGCGGAGTCCAAGAAAGAATTGGATGCTCTCCTCTCTGATGAAGCATTAGCCAATGTCCCCTTTCTTGTTTTGGGCAACAAGATTGATATGCCATATGCTGCCTCAGAAGATGAGTTGCGGTACCACCTGGGTCTTACCAACTTCACCACCGGCAAGGGTAAGGTGAACTTGGTAGACTCAGATGTCCGTCCCCTCGAGGTGTTCATGTGTAGCATTGTCCGCAAAATGGGCTATGGAGAGGGTTTCAGGTGGCTTTCTCAGTATATCAAGTAGCAATCTACAGGAAATTAAGATCTGTCTAGTTCTTAAGCTATATGATGTCTCATACTGTATCCAATGTACATCATCGTTGTATAATCACGTTTGAAGGTATTTTCACGTTGTTTGGCCTTCGTTTTGGGTAGAATGGCATACATGCTACGTCATGTGCATAACGAAAAAACCTAGAAGTGATTGATGATTTGTTGTTGGTTATGGGCAATGAAAATGGGCGTTACTTCTTGTTCTCTGCTGCCTGCTCGCGTGCTTGACACTTGAGTTTGTTATTACATGGTACGTCCATTGTCTCCCAACAATTCAATGGGACAAGAGAGTTGTTAAAAGTGCTTGATTGCTGCAATTTGTATCCGCTGTTGAGTCACATTAAAGGGAAAGCGAAGGTTCAACATTAAAGGTGAACCCTTGCCAAATCCTGTGGAAGAGCGAGAAGAGCGTATGATTCTCCATCGACAGGAGGGTGTTTTGTTTTGGAAGATGGTTGGTTCCTTCCATGGATCAAGCATTCGAAGAGCATTTCCATTAACCTCAAAAGCAATATGTTGTTTGTACCTTGAATCTTCACGAGTACTTGCTTGATTCAGAATCTGTTCAATGTGCTCATAACGGCAATAATAAAAATTGGAGTGTAGAGTAGACAGCGACTAGACGGGCATGCGTTATGATGCGGTCTGTCAAATTTTTTCAATGTAGAATTTTTTTTTTCAATGAGGAAAAAAGATAATTAGGCCACGTAAAATATTTCTAAAAGAACACAAAAATCCAAGATTGAGGTAATTAACTATATTGTGTATCGAGTCCATTGAAAAAAATATAAATAAAAAATAGAATGATATTAAATAAATTAACAAAAAAAAATTAAAAAAAAAACTCAAGTCGAGTCCATTCAGATTCAGATTAATATATAAGATCTATGACTTATCATGCTATTAAGATACCTTATCAAAAGCATATTGAATAAAATTAAATTAATTGAGTTAACCTACTAACTTAGTAACCATTGGAACAAGATAAACTCAAATAAAAAAATAAAAAAATAAAAAATAAAAATAATTTTCAATAAATAAAATATTGAATGATATGTATATATTAAAAAGGACAAAAAAAGAATTAAAGTCAACTAGAGTTAACTTTAAAATTTATAATCTTGATTATAAGATCGAGAATAATCTCATAGAAAATAGACACTAAAAAATAAAATTCTAAATCATCAAAAAATTAAGGGATAAAATTGAAAAATAAAATACAATAAAAAAGATCCAAAACAAAAAAAATTAAAAAAAATAATGATTAAATTTCATATAAAAATAATTTTAAATAAAATGTTGAGAGATAAAATTAAAAATAAAATTCAATTGAAAAAAATATAAAAAAAAACATCAATTAAAAAAATAAAGATCAGATTTTATTAAATAAAACTAAATAATGAAAGGAAAAAATTTTAAAAAACAATAAAAAAAATAATAATTAAAATAATGAGGAAGAAAGTGAAAGCAAAAAAACAAATTAAACAAACACTTTTATATTTTGGTAAGGAAAAAAAAAAAGGAAAGAAAGAAAAGAAAAGAAAACTATTGGAACTCAATCACCATATGTGTGTCTGTGGCATCATTAAAAAATACACGATGAGACATTTCCAATACTTTCTTAAAAAGCATTAATCCTTCATCAACTCTTTTCTGTAATAATATCCATCTTTATTACTTATCAATTTGTTTATTATAACAAAAATTAATTTAAAAATAAAAAAATCCATGAATGTAATTTTAATTTTACTTTTTAGGATAATATAATCATTATATTATGTATTTAAAAAGTAAAAATATCAAATTATCTCCATTCAATCTCATAAAAACTAATGGATACTTAGAAAAAAACTATTTACCAATTTTTGTTGAAAGGTAAATTGGTAATTATACAGTGATATAATATGCAAAACATTTACCGTGGTCTCGATATATATATATATATATATATTTTAACGGTGCCGGTGAGGATTGCCTGGATGGAGCCGATGCACACAAGGGCAGTAGTCCTTTATCACTTGGAGGTTTTTCCAGTTGTTGTGATCAAAGGAATTAAATATTTAATCTTTTTAGGTTCAATGGGGATGTAGCTCAGATGGTAGAGCGCTCGCTTAGCATGCGAGAGGTACGGGGATCGATACCCCGCATCTCCATTTTCTCCCCGTTTTTTTTTTAATTTACACAGATTTATTCAGGATGTGATGAGAGGCATATAAATATTAACACAAAGTGGGGAATCTTAATGCGCCTCCTAAAGCAACTGATGACCTCTTCTGTAATGGACCTTGCCTAGCTGAGAGACCAGACTAGTGTTGAATTGCATTAATGATGTGATATCATATTTTCTTTTCTCTGATAAGGCAATGAGTGCTGGCTGCAGCTTCACAAGCCAATTCGTTGCCCTGCCCTGCTGTTTTCCTTTTGTTTTAACAGTTACGTGCTGCTTGACAATGGTACAGCATCAGTGTAAAAGCAAAACAGGTTATCACTTATCACTAACCAGTTGAAGTAAATCAAAGGTTGCATTGAAAATAAATTCAAACAGCGTTAGTGGAGATAATCAAGAAAATTAGTAACTGATAATCTGAAACGTTTTTATTCTTAATTTCCCCATAACAGCTAGCCTCAGTTATCAGTAACATTCGTATCGTCTAGCAAGAAAAGGCTCAACAGATCCTTGTTTAACAAGAAACTGAAACCATTTTAGTGCCGAAGACGTTACACTCATATACAGACTATAAATTGCTCAACATTTCATTCACTTATTCATCTCCAGCAAAGCAGCCGTTCTTTTTATATTTTAAGCAAAAGTTAAGCAAATAGAATTGAAGATGGCTTGTCAGGGAACCTGTGCTTGCAGTGTGGAGATGCCAAAGAAGGAGGAGGGAGTCACTACTCAGCCTGAAACGGTGGTTCAAGAGGATGCAACTACTGCTGTTGCTCCCGAGGAGGTGAAGACTGAGGAGAAGGATGCTTCTGGTGCCAAGAAAGAGGAGGAGCCTGTGAAGGCTGAAGTTGGGAGCAGTAATTAAACAAGGGATGTTTGAGTTAGAGTCAATAATTTGTTTATATTTATATTGCTTTTTGTTAGAAATCTTTCCCTCATCAAAATAAATGTTCGTTGTTTTATTTTCTCTCTCTTTTTGCACACAAAGACAATGATGGTCAAATGTTTAATTCACTTTCATAGCATTAAAGTTTTTCTTTTCTGGATCTTGCTGAGAACTTTAATGCTATATGTGTAAGGTAAATTTAACTGGTTAATATGTAGTTTTGGAGAACTTATATGTCGCTCTTCTTTCAACCCTATAATATAAACAAAAGATTAAAGATTTCTTTCCATAAAAAACCATTGGTGTTGGAAATTGAAAACGTTTGCAGCACTAACTTGAATGCGGCACACACTCTGATGACTTGCGGGTTTTATACATTCATGCATGTCAAGGTAAAACGAGAGGTCACACTTCATTTAAAGGAAGAAAAACAAAGAGTCTCATATAGGGGCATAGGGCTCTGTATATATAGCTTTCGCTCCTTGCTATTTTTTCCACCACCACACTGAACGATTATTCATATTATCTTTGTTAGAAGCTCGGCAAATCTTAAGCAACAAAGCTGAAGATGGAGAGGAAGAGCAGCTGCTGTCCAGGAAGGAGCAATGCAAGGCCTGCGAGTGGTACACCAGAGGAGGAGCCGATGCTTACCTCAAAGAAGGGAGTCATGGCTGAGAATGTCAAGATTGAAACTTCAGAAAAGAATAAGCCTAGTTCTGCTACTCCTGCTGTCACCTTGAAAACTGAAGAAAAGCCTGCTGTTTTTTTCAAGATTGATAACCCTGTTAAAATTTTAAAACGAGGATTGGAACCGATACGAGTAATTCATGAAGGATTAGATCTCGAAGAGTAGATAAGAGAGCAAGTGATCAAGAATAAGAGTGAAAAGTCCTTATGTTAAGAATAGAGAGAAAGGTTACAGATATATGAACTTCTATTTGTGCATCAATACAATTTGGCAAGTATTATTACACAAGCTCTTAATTTACACACACACACCCCTGCTAGATTTGACTGAATTCCATGGTTCAAGATCAATTAAGCTTTTTTACTGCAAGATGTGTGTAAGCTCTACGTCACCACGAGTATGGCAAGCACTAAGCAAGGAACCCCATGGAGCAGCATCATTTGGAGTTCCCTCAGGCATGCTTCTAAGCAGCTCATAAGCCTCCCTCACACATCTAGCACGCCCAAGTAGATCAACCATGCATCCATAGTGTTCAACTTTTGGCTTAATTTGATGGTGTTTCACAATTGAAGCAAACGATCTCCTCAGATGTGGCTGACTTGGCTATGGCCAAAGCGAAGGAAATGTTCACGGAGCTGCGTCCGGGTTTCACGACCATGGAGAAGGCGTAGTATGTTGCGCTCAATCTCCACCAAGTTCTGCTCATTCTTTCGTCCCCCCCTCTTCAACATAAATTTAAAGAGTTTTTTTAAGGTGGTGTTAAGAACTTGAGAGGTTAGGAAAATGAAGATGAATAATTACAGATTAAAATATTAAAAGTAATTTTTTTAAATTATAAATAAATAAAGAATCATTGGCTAAAATTTTGAAAATAATTTTTAAAAAATTAAAAATACTCTAAAAAATAAAACAAGCTAATTTTTTTTTGTTTTCATTATTATTTTGATTAAGAAGAACCAATTTTCATATTTATTAAAACGTGTTTAAGATTATAATAAAAGTTAATTTTTAAAATACCTTACTTTGGACTTATCAAAATTATATTTTTTATACCAGTACATCACATCAAAACATTCAAAAACATGAAAAAATAAATTAAAACTAAAAAAAAAAAGTACTCAAAAATATTAAAAAACACGGTCCAACCACACAGGTAAACACTGCCTTAATCTTAATTCAAGGAACATTAGAGCACTTTGCAGGTCTCGAAATCTCCAGTCAGATTTTTGGCATAGCAGTATCGATACCAAGTTAGAATTGGCAATAAAGGGGAAACCTGAGAAAAATCCTCCAGCATTCCAAAAAAGATTAAAGTGCTAATTCCGGTCACGAGTACAGACTCGAGAAAGCTCAACCTGTAACTTCCAATATTTACTAAATAGAAGAGATTAACATAAAGAGAGGAGAAATTCGAGTGAAGTGTCACATAAAATAGGGTAGATGAAACAGTGAAAATGTATTATAACTGTTGAATCTACAGAACATGTCTAGCAAATAAGTGGCTGTTTTTCCTCTAGCAGACTTGATTGCCAGGAGAGCATGAAAGACAGCAGCCTGAGAGAGGGAAACTACAAAATGTTACACGGCAAAGCTCAGAATTGCCATATGAAGAAGGCTCCTGATGTTACATCATGCCAAAGCTAATTCCTGGTAGAGAAGTATGAACAAACATTATGATTATTTTTTTGATGAACCGAAACCACCAAACCCCATCATAGCTGCAATATCAGGATCGATATCAGCTTCTTCCTCCTCTGCTGCCTTCTCTTTCTGTGCCCAGAAATGGCTCAGCAATTAACCATCAATGAAAGTATATGGTAAACATGGTATAGTGTAATCTTTACAGAAAACAAGATGGTGAGAAAAAGAAGAATTACTTGTTCAATACAGAAAAAAATTGAAAACTGAAAGCCGGAAGATCATATATACCTTTAGGCATGTGTTTTATGGCCTCAGAAATATTCTCAACACAAAATTCTAGTGACACTAACCTTTTTCTCTTTCTTTCTTTCTCGGCGTTGTCGCTTGCGTTCCTCCTCTTCCTCTTGCTGTTTTAAGATCCGTTCATCAAGATCTGAGGAAAAGGAAACGGGAGTTTGCTAGATTTGATACCATTCATAAAATAACACGGTACATCAAAAAACCTCCATACTGATATTGCATTTCTCCTATCTAGGTTTAAAGTCTTACCTTGCTCGGTGAAGCTTCCAGGTTCTCTACGTTTCTTGAGCTTTTCAAATCGCTCTTGGACCTACAAATATTGAAGAAAAGATATACAGCTTATCACATACCATTCCACTATGGATAATCAATGCATTGATTGCTGCAATGATACAAAAACCTTAGCTTAGATACAATCAATCCATATAATTTTCATCTTCCAATTCTCCAAGGGGTAGGAATTTTATTTTCTCGCTATGTTACATTTAAGTTCCCATTTTGCCTACACTCACGCAAACAGTTGTTTCTTTTCTTTCCTTTTTTGAACAACAGACAGTTGTTCTTTAAGAATTCAAATAAAAGACGACCATCTTTGCTTAATGGTTTTTCATTTTTTGTTTTTTTTTATCATTCATATCTGCTATTTTAGTCTCTTTAAGACTCCATGTACTTTCCTATGGTTTCTTTAGAAGGGTTATGGCTCTCTACATTCATTCAAATTATTGTTGTTCTTCCTTCTGACATATACCCAATGCTAAAGCAATCTGAATCAATAAAAACATATCACAGCTTTGTAGCAATTCATTTGGTCAATTGAGATCCCCCATTCGTAAATGAAGGCTTTTTTTCAAAAAGTTTGCCAGTACCTGTTGAAGAGATGCACGCTCCACCCGCATAGACATGCCCAAAGCTCTTTGGTCTAAAGGGAAAATAAATTGCAGAGACATTAGAGGGATGGGAAATCCAAACACGTAAAATAAACTTGATATGAAAAGAAGTCTGGATAATAACATACGTTTCTTTCCATTGATGTGATCCAAGTAGTTTGCAGAATCCTTTACCACACACTCACAAACTGAACAGTAGTATCCAGCCTGCAAAAAAGGGAATAAGAGGATTAAATAAAAGTGTTAAATACAATAACCATAACATTTCCTCTGTATGTATTGAAAGTGATGTGTCTGTGATGGCAGAGGTATAGCTACATAAATCACTGATCAGAAGACTACTAACTAGCCAAACCAATAACAAGATTCTTAGCATCTAAGCGGACAACTCTAGAAACCAATGGATAGCTGAGTTGAGACTCTCGACTGTACTGTATCTGTTCTAAAGAGGAGAAGTGAGATGGGAGTGTTGCGAGCTTAGTTTTGATCTCACAGGAGCCCATACTTCAGCCACCAATGGAAATAAGGGAATAACTTAAGACAATATCGAGCCAAACAAATCCACTGATCTACACTACTTGTGCTTTTCCCCCCTCCCATTTTCAGTTCTTGGACCAAGATATGAATAGCTTTCCTTTCTGCTTGTATTCGTAAGTAACCAACCACTCTATTTACTTTTTTGCTTTAATTAAAGAAAGCAAAATGAATTCTAGATGAAGAAAGGAAGAGCGTGATTTCTCATAATAAAATAAAAGGGAAACAAAAATGGGAGGAAAATCATTCTGAAACTAACTCCAGAGAAGACCTGGCACTCTATTCTCAGAAAACACAGACCAAAAATACTTAAGAACCACCTAACCAAGCAATGAGAAGGAAAATTTAGGAGCAAGATAGGAATGATACCTGCTGACTTAGAGGTGCAATTGGTGTAACAACCTGCGAGAGATAAAAAAAAGGGCATAAATATGAATTAACAAACAGACAAGAGCAAAGTAACAAAGATTCAAATTCCATGGTACTCCATGCCAAAGATGTTTCGGAAGAATCTTAACATACCCTTGATCCATGAAACCAACCCAAATAGAATAACAGAAATACTATTGAAAACAGCAAAACAGCTTTCCCATTCATGAAAGGATGAAAAACTTAGATAATCCGGAGTCCTGACATCTACTATGAAAGCCATACACTGACAGGTCACCTTCAAAGGGAGTGAGACCTCTATTGACACTATCTCCTACATATCACGTAAAACAAGTGACCACAGCTTTCTAGTATCTCCCTGCAGATATAGCCCTCAACCTCGTAAGTCAAAATTCGGTCATTCTTGCAAACCATACTTTGATTCATCTCCCCTTCATTTACAGGCTTTACAATGGGAGACAGCCACAATAATAGCACATCGAACAAGAATCACAACATTGTTCAGCTCCCCACAAATCCAATCTAAAACAACAGCTTGTTCTCAACTTTCAAGCTCCTGCCAATCATTTTAACAAACTTAATACAATTTATCAGCTATCACCATCCTCACTCCTAACATTATTACCTTAGCACAAACAAGTACAATTTGTAAGAAATCAAAAGACACCCACTTGACCAGAAACTATACTATATTGATTCAAGCAAATAAAAAGTTAGTTAAACAACAAAAGCCAGTATTTAAAGTTAAAACAAGTAACTACACCTGAGTTTTCCCCAACCGAGAGTCGAGATCAACTTCATAGTCCCTATGCTTCAAGGGCTTCCTTTGCACCGGTGGCCCTTTCGCTGCACACAACAACAACAGCAACAGCAACCCATCATCTAAAAACACAAAAAACAATCAATCAAACATAACCAAATAGAAAGCTTTTGTTCGTTCACTTACATTTAGATTTCCCACGACCCTCGGCCTCCTGAAAAAACAAAAGAAAAAAAATCAGCAAAATTTATCAAAATCAAGCTAAAAGAACTTACTTAAATTCAAAAAATTAAGGAAAGTTTAATAACAAACAAAAAACCCACCTGTTTTTCACGCTCACGAGCGCGTTCTAAGTACTCTTCAGGATCGAATTTTCTTCTGAATGTATTATCAACACCACCACCAGCCTATTTATTTAACAAAAAAACTAAAATTAAAATTTAAAATTTAGAGAATTTGAGAAATTAATTAGTGAGTTGACTTACATTGTTATTTGCCATTGAAACAACAAATAAAAAGTTTTAGCTTGAAATTGAGAAGGGAGAGGGAGGGTTGATTTGGATTAAAGAAATTTGAAAAAAAGACGTAAATATAAACCCTAAAACTGATTTTTTTTTATTTTGAGTTCTATAAGAAAACGAAACTTTTCAATAATAAATATTAAAATATGTTACGAATAATTGAACCAAAGAGGGTGTTTGGTCTAGTGGTATGATTCTCGCTTCGGGTGCGAGAGGTCGCGAGTTCGATTCTCGCAACACCCCTTTAAATAATTACCATTAGTTTTCTTTAATTTTTTAATAATCAAGGACCATGTTGGAGCTTTTTGAGAAGTATAAGGACTACAATTATGTTAATTAACTAATAAAAAAATAAAGCAAACTAATGGCAAACACACCTTTTTTTTTTAATTTGGTTTTATTTAGCACTCCTGTTTATCTTGTGTTTTAATCTCAATGATTGTTTTTTACATTTTCTGACCATAATTCTCAAGATAAAAAACTATGATAATTATATAGCTAGAAATACTTTTAAAAAACAAGGAATTTACTCCAACCCTATGAAAATAATTTGAAAAAAAAAAAGTAATAGAATTCTCTAGCCTGTTGGGACAATCTCGATTAGGTCTTCGAGCTGTTTTCATCCTCGTTAGATTTTCCAATATACCAGTAGATTTTCAATCATATCCTTCCATGCATTTCTTGGATAGAAGTCTATGAATTTGTTAAAACTCACTCCATCATCATACATGACCAATAAACTGTCGTGTTGATTGAAATTATTAGAAGGACCTGATTGAGAGATTATTAATATATCAGAGCCTAATCAACATATAAAAATTAATTGAGGAAACCAATCCTCTTCCACATTAACAAATCCCAACCTCCTCTTAAAAATGGCACCTTTCCATAAGATCAGCATGCATCAACAACATTAGGTGGTGGCTATTTAGTATTGGATTTCTTTCAAAAGTATATTTATTTAAAAAGGTATTAAATTAGTGTTTTTTAATAATTTTAACGTGCTAGTATTAAGAATAAAAAAATATTTTTATATATTTTAAATAAAAAAAATATTTTATATCATAATAATAAATAGAATCTAATAAAGTTAGCGAATATAAAAATATGGTCAAGCTCATCACACTTCATCTTATCGTTGCAAAACATAAATGTTAGTGCTTTCCCAGTCTTACCTTCGCAGAAGTGGTTTTGAAACTCCTAATATTTCTAAATTAAAACTTTTAATGACAATTACGTAATTTTTTTAAATTTGAACATCCGAATTCAATTTCTTTACAGAAAAAAAAAACATAAATCAATGTTTTTTTCAAATTAATAAATATAGTTTTAATATTCGACTCAAAAATCAATTTAAGATAAGACTAGAATTACGAGTTAAGGGATAATAAGATTCAACCTCAGTTAATTAAAAAAATATATTTAAAAAAAATTAAAATAATATTATTTTAATAAAAATCAGTGATTGATGGGTGAGTTTTGACAAAACTAAGCTTGAGTTGATTGGATTATTAGTTCAACCTGGCTTTTTTAACCGGGTCAGCTGACTTTTTCTTATTTTTAGTTTTTTTTCTACCCGAACCAGTTCAGACTCAAGTTAACTTGCGATCCGGCAGTTAAAACAATTGTTAATAAGATAAGATGTGCTCTTAGATTTTTACCATCCCTCTGCATGAATATTCAACAAGTACTTTCATCTCTCTTAAAGAATTAGATTGCATTGTTCGATCACTCAAACTCAAACTTCCAAGAAGTTTCTCACACATGTCATATGCCTGAAATCCCTTTGGAACTGTCATCTGTCTGAAATCCCTTTGGAACCTTTGCTGTCAAGAATCAAAGCATTATGCTGCTGTGTTTTTTTTAATCCATAAACCTCGCAACTATCCAAAAGACAGGCCTGATGAAAGCTCATCAGTACTATCGATAATTTGATGCCAAAAATAATGTTTTAAAATGGACAGATCAACTCGTAGGATACAAAACTGTTCTTTGCCGTGTTGTTTTCTATTGTCGAAACATTAATTAGAAGCTCAGAAATTGCGTGGAAAAGCTCGATTAATTCACAGGGTTGGGGGTACTAATCTTGTTCTAATCGATTAATAAGAACAGGCCTGATTAACTAATCTTGTGATTCGTCCATCTAGTTAGGTCGGGTCGGTTAATGAAAAAATCTGTTTTTTTCTCTTTAAATAAGTTATTTTGAACTGTCTTTTAAATAAAAAATAAAAAATAAAAAAACTAATAAATTTAAGTCAATTTATCTAACTCACAACTTAAGTTTTAAGTCAGGTCAACACCACTTAAGTTTTAAGTCAGGTCAACTCCTAGACGTGGTCTTGTTGTAGATATGATCTCCCTTCCCCTATTCTTGAGAACCACTAAGATCAACAAGCAGTCACCGTGAGGTTTGGCTACTCGTACAAATGTTTATCAGATATTTTAAATTGTGATGTAAAGTGTTTTTTAAATAAATTTTTTATTTGAAAATATATTAAAATAAATATTTTTTAGATTTTTTTATTTTTAATATCATAATATCAAAATCATTATAAAATATTAAAAAACATCAAAAAAAAATTAAGTTAAAAATACTTTTAAAAAGGATGAAGATGTGTATGAATTTCTGTCAGCATAAGAAATATATTGCAGCGAGGTAAAAGGGATTCTCTGAAAAGCTCACATGGAGAGTGCATAACCCAACATGCCAATCAGAAAAATTTGAATGGCATTGGACCCCCCACTCCGTAGGCCTCAAATGTGGAATTTTCTTCCTCTGAAAAAAAAAATTCAGAAACAGACAAATGGCTGCTCTAACCTTTGCATCCAAAACTTCTACCAAGACTGCAGCCTGTGATTCACCTGTTTGTTTGACAGGAAACTGAGTTTTCTTTTCAATAAACCAGGTTTCTCCAAAAGTAGAAGCTTAAAACCTTGTTATTAACCTATGGCCAGTTGCGAGAGTAAACTGCTATCAGTCTTGTCCTGGCTTCTTGTCGAGAAAATGACCATCGTGCTTGCAAGTTGCTGGAAGCAAAAGACTATATATTTTCTTTTAGGTCATTTCAGAACCCAAGAAAAAAAAATGCTCTAAGTCAATAGATTGCCAAACTTTCTTCGATCATAAATTCGTTTGACAAGGGGATTTCTTTCTTTTCCGTCAGAGAAGAAAAACAGAGAAGGGAAGCAGAGAAACAGTAGCAAGTCTAGGCAGATAGTGATTGAACAATACGCAGAACTTCGAAGATACTTTTCAGGTCCGATCCATCACCTGTGTCATCGTAATGTTTTTTACGATAACATGGAAATTTGGACATGAGCCCATGTACAATAATGGAGTTGAGGGGCCGCGATGTGATTTCGCTGCTATTTTTCTCAGGCTAAAAATTAAAATTGACCCAGCTTGATGGACCTAGTACCTAATTTCTGTAACTGATATTTATTGGCTGCCTCCTTTCAGATATATTCAGTGGACATCATCAACTAAGATAGTGGGTTTTTTTTTTTTCATCTTTTATCCTCAGTTAAATGAAAGGCCTAGATAGAAGAATCCAAAAGGAGGCGCAGAAATTGCTCAAGGGAGTTATGAATGGCTAAAAGCATATCAAGATCAAGCATGTCTCATTATCTCCAACTCCTTTATGTCACTGTCCCATAATCTTCGTTATGTCAACGTCTACGAGACACTAAGCCCCAATTGAACAAGATAACAACCCCCCCTCCCATTAGCAAACTATCCAGATCTAGCTAGTTTAGTGGTGCAAATTGATCATGGCATAATAATTTAAAGATAATGAATAGACAACCAGATTCTTAATGGCCCCAGATTTCACAGTGTCTGTTAAGCAAGCTGAGATCGAGATCGAGAGACAAACGGGTCACTCAACCATCTCTCCCCACATCTCAATAACAGTATTCCCATGCAAGAGATCACAGGTGGGTGAGCTTACAAGATTGGGCCAGCGAGATGCAGCCAAAATATCATGGAAAACCCTTTCTAATCGTGGGTCATTTTTTTTTAGGCATCATCGTGCAATTGCAGGTGACAGCGGGCCTCAGCTACCTACCATCTCAGAGCTACATGTCTTCCATCCATGTGTATCATGTTATCGATTCAATAATACAATTAATCCACTGTTTCACAATAATTTCCCTTGTTGATTATACACCTAGAGATTATCATCTCTCATCCAAACTGGAGGACGCTGCGAGTCATTTAATAAAGAAAGTGCTACCATTGATGGAGAGTACATAGATCAGGGACAAACTTCTCTTTTGAACTAAAAGAGGAGAGCATCTATCAATAAATACATAGAGCATAAAATACAAGATTTAGACAGGAAAAAGGTAGATTAAAAAATTAATCATAAAATCTCTATACAATTTCCTTTTTAACACATTTAATTAATTACTTGATTACCTGGATTTAACTGGATTCAAAGCTCTTGCAATTCCGTTCATAGCTCCATATCCCTTCGAACTAAAACCTAAACACCCAAGTAAACCTTGCCTGTAAGGCAGAAATGTCTTCTTTCTCATCTCTTCGGCTTGTGCTCTACTTGCCTTGTAATGTAACTCATGCGGTGATACTGGTACTCTCCTCTTGCCTAAGCCATTTACTGGCTTCTTCCCTGAAGAAGAAGAAGAAGAGCCTTGCCCACTATTTCCCTTCACTTTCTGACTCTCACCACCAACAATAGTCCCATTATTGTTGCTGCTGCTGGACTTCTCTTTCGACATACCAAGTTGAACACTACCACTATGTTGCTTACTCTTCTCCTTGGCTGGTGAAAAGGAAATGTTAGACCAGAACTTGTTATTACTCCTCCCTTCACTCTTGCTTCTATAAAGAAAATCTTTCAAAAATACCCATCTTTTTGAGTTTCTTCCAGCTGATGATGACCTTGAAGATGAAGCAGAAACTGAAGGAGTGCTTGTACCACCACTAGTTGTTGCCTCGTCAAGTTTAAGACTTTCATCATTAACTTCCAAAGAAGTACTAGACTCATCAATTACGTTCTTGTTTTCTTCTCCATAATCTTCAAAAGATGTACTTCTTAATGGTGACATGGATCTTGTTCTTCTACGTAAAGATTTGTTCTTCAACCTCAGATCTCTCCCTCTTGACATAGTTCCACCGTTATTACCAACCTTTCTTGAACCTTTCTTGGATTCATCATCATTACTGCTATCTCCGTCCTCTTCTTCGTTTTCAAGATCCAGCAACGGAGCCAACACTTGGGGTCTCTCCAAATGAGACGATAACTTCATGGGTCGGATCTGACCATTCAAGAAAAGCTCGTCAGCTGAACTCATGGATCCGGTCTGACCCGACCCGGTCGAACCAAATCTTGCAGAGAATTCAAACTCATAACCAATAGGCACACTATTATCCGGCGAAGAAGCAAAGGATCCCCTTTCTGAAGCTGATGATGTTATTGCAAAATGCATTGGACTTGCCGGACAGCTATAAAAGAACCCACCGTTAACGGGCCCGGATCCTGGTCGACCCGGACTAGAAGGTGCACTGACATAAGGTGTAGAACAAGTACTGTCAAAATCTTCAGTGAAGTATTGGGATTCTAGAGCTTTGCCGTTATAAGTGTTCTCAAGGTCTGTTTTTGGGTCGGGTGTTGAGGTTTGGCCATTTTTATTGCTACTGTTCGCTTCTTGCAGCTCCATTTTCTCTTTGCTGCCTGTGTAGGAAGGAGAGACGGAAAGAAGTGATGGAGTCGTGTTGTGCTAGTATTTGTGTTGTGAAGGTAAATAAGATTTTGAGATTTGTTTGGGTTTCTAAGATTGCCCTTGAAGAAGAGAAGTTATAACAGCTATTGCCATTGTCTTTTTCATTGTCCTTAATTAATGACAATTAAATTATGGCAATTAGGAAGTCATTAAATGGTATTTTTTATTATTATTATAAATATGAATGTCTAAAATAATTTACGCGTACTTCGGATCTGAAAAAAAAAATGGTATATTGCCATATTCACGCAATTTGAACTTTCCATCATTTGATTTGTCAAATCCATTTGGGAAATGGTAAATTGAATTTGTGGATTTAATGGGAAGAATTTGGGATTCTTATTTTTTAAGAAGAAAAATTTATGGTGAAAGTGGTAAATATTTATTTTTTATTTTTTAGGATTTATTTATAAAAAATAAACATGAAAAATTAAAAATAGATTTGTCACAAATAGAAATTTTACGGTGTTGTAGAATTTTTATTTATGACAAATCATGATTATTTATTTTAAATTTTTTTGTTAATTTAAAGTAAAATTTTATAGTTTGTATGCTGTTTTGAAAAAATAATAAACATAAAAATAAAATAAAAAAACATGAAATTCATGATCTCTATAAAAATATTTCTATTTGATATCTCTTTATTTTAGTTTTATCTTTTTGTTTTTTTTAAATAAACTCTAGAAAATTACTAATATAATATTATTAATTACTCTCTAAATACCATAATATTACTAAAAGGTAAAATAATATTTTTTAAGTAACCCTTCCAATTTTTTTTCTGAATTTACACTAATCTTGAGAACAGGTATTTTTTAAATTCAAAATTTCAATAGAGCTTGCTACTCTTAGTAGCACAACCACTTGAGCTGTTATATTTTATAATCTTTTTTTAATCATATTATTTAGTAATAAAAAACCTTCACGCAAGACAATGGTAGGCAGATTGTCGAAGATTCACAGTAAGATTTTTATTTTTTTGATTTACAAAAGTCATACGCAGCAGCCCAATGACCGACCTCTCTTCGCAAATCGTCACACTTTAGAAATTGATAGAAAAGACAAAAACAAAATAAAAATGAGATAGAATTGTGTTCAATAAAATAATTATTTTTATATTCTATTTAGTTATAGTACATATGATATAAAAATATATTAAAAAATTTATTTTATTTTTAATATGTATTATTATCAAAGTTATATATTAGAAAAATAATTCTATATATTATATTTTTTATTTTAATTTTAGTTTTATATCAAGTGTTGAAATTAATAATATTATAATAATTCTAATTATAAATCCAATATTGGCTTGATGGATTCTTTCAAGACCTGAACTAGTTGAGTTAAAAAATAAATAGATGAATTAACTTGATGGATTCTTTCAAGACCTAAACTAATTGAGTTAGAAAACAAATAGATGAATGATTGACTGGGATTAGATTAAATAAAAATAAAATAATATTGGTAAACTCGAGATAGAATAATGGTAAAAAATCCATTGGTTTTTAAAAAAATAAAAATTTTGGGCCAATAAGTTGACCCTCTCAACCCATGGCCTAAATTTTTTCTCGTGTCGACTCTCAAGTCGAGTTTTAAAGCTATGTTAATATCTATTTTTATTTATACATTGATTCTGTCACGACCTGAATTTCGGATCCATGACCGGCACACAGGCAAGGTTCCCCTCTAAGGTTCCATACCTATGCGAACCCAAACTTACACATAAACTTATCCTAACTCAATCAGAGTTCAACGCAACATTAATAACAAAATCAACTTCATAATATAATTAAATTGTCTTAATACAAGAGTTAATATAATTTCATAGTTTTTTAGCACTAATTAAGCATAAAGGAAAATGTACGAATTACAATCAAAAGAGTAGGTTCCAAAGGTCTAACAAAAGTGACCTGCTATCAGGTTATAAGCCTGGAAATAATAAATAATGAGAGTATGAGTTCAACAACTCAGTGAGTAGATAACGTTCAAAACCAACATTAAAGCTTAATTAATATATATTTATACATAATCTTACCTTTTTACTTATTTCCTCAAACTCCTTTCTATTCCCTTTCTAATTTCCCTATTTTCTCTTCTTCTTCTTTCTCCCTTCTTTCTCCTGCCGATTCTCTCCCAAATTCCAGATCTCTTCTCTTTTTTTTTTCTATTTATATTTATCATCTCTTTATACAATTACTACACTACCCCTCATTTATTTATACCCGCACTTTAAGTCACTAGGAGCTTTATTGTATTTTCCTACTTATTTATTCAAAACATCACAGATTCGGCCCAAACCGTATTGACCCTCTTAGCTTGTGACATGGATCTTACCTCAATTGATTTCCAAGTAAAGTTTTAAAACTGTGACACTGATCATATTTATTTATATATTAACTCAGATCAGCCCGTGTTGATCCTCCCGGCCTATAACCTGAACCTTGCCCCAATTAGTCCCTTATTTGAATTTTAAAACAACAACAATAATAATTTTTATCATTGTATTGATCTAAATTAACTTCAGTTAACCCTTCTGATATGTAATTGGAGCCTTGCCTCGGGTTGACCCCTAAATAAGATTTTAAAACTTTGATAATAATCACTTTTATTTTATGTTGACCCAAGCCAACACAGGTTGATCCTCCTAATACATGACTTGTGTTTTATTTAGAGTCGACTTTCAAGTCAAGTTTTTAAATTATAATAATAATTATTATAATTATTTTTGTGTTTTGTGTTATCTTAGGTTAATCGTCAACCCCACTTTTGACCCGAGTTTTGTCTCTAATCGATCTCCATATCATGTTTTAAAACTATAACAATAATTATTTTTATTATTGTTTTGACTTAACTTAACTTAACTAATAACTTGGGCTTTGCACCATATCAACCCCAAGTTAAAATTTTACAATTGTGATAATAATTGTTTTTATTTTTATATATCTTAGCTGACTAATTTTGGAATTAAAAATTTCTTACAATAATATTTTATAAATATAGAATAATAAATGTTATTTATAGAGACATGTCCCATCTAAACTTTTTATTTTTTTAAATATATAAATTCATTCTAAAATTGTCTCTCGGACAATTTTATTTTTATTTATATGTCTATATTTTTATTTTCTTAATCAAATAGATTCTTGTCTTTATTTTTTTATCATAAGAAAGTAATTAAATGCTACCTTAACAAATAAAAAATCCTTGTTTAATTTAAATAAAATCTTCAAGGTTTGCCATAAAGGTGTGTTCATGATGTATTTTAGTGTATCAACAACTAAGAATTCATATTTCAACTCCAAATATACTAATCAAAATTTCCTACAAGTTATCGAGGCTTAAATTATATTACTTTGTATAATAATAATTTTTTAAATTTCATATCAAGGTTATTGACGTTGGCTAAAATTTCAATTATAATAATTAAATTAACATATTTGTGAAGTGGTTAAAAATAAAAAGAGTTTACTTGGAATTTTAATTAAATTCTAAAATCTCAACACATTTCACTTATTCAACTGTATCTGACATAGTTATTTTTTAAAAAAGCAAAACTACAAATAACATCATCATTGATTTTTTTCTATTAAATTTCATAATAATATCCCCAGATGACTTTTGAATTTATTCCATCAACTTTTAGGCTTGGTATTTGGGATATTTATTTAACTTATTAATTCTTATAATATAATTTTTTGTTATGAGACAATCAATGAACCATGTTTGATACCTGTTAAAAATCTATTTTTTATATCCGAGAACTAAGTATCGTTTAAAAGAAAAAATAGTCAAAATTTATAAGAAATTCTAAAAACATACATTGTATTTGCAGTGAAGAAAACTTAAACATGTTTCTTAAAGGACATCTCTCTCTTTTTTATAGTCATCAAGCACTATTTATCAAAGAAAAAGAGTTAAAATATCAATAAAATATCTCTGACTTATCATGATAAAATATCTTGAACTTATAATCCAAACATGAAATTCAATATTTCTAATCTCTGAAGTTAAAAGAACATAGATTTAATGATTGATCAAGTCTAAAAATAATAAATCAGATAACTTATTACACTCAAATATATATAGGGTTGGCATTTAATCAAATTCAAAGATAATAGATTTAATAATTTATTAAACCCACTACACCTCAATACTTGATGCACAGTAAAGATAATGAATTAATACTCTTTATTATATTTTGTTAAGAGCATATCCCAATACAAAAACAATAAATGCTGATATATCATCTCCAAATTTTTATGATGCATGTATTATCTTGGTATAGAATTAAATACTTCATGAATTTATATACATGGCACCCCCTCCCCCCTTTTTTTTGTTATTTCTCGTATAAGAATCCATTGAGATGAGATGAGGCAACCAAAAAATATCCTGAGTTGAGTTTACCTAATTCATAAGAACCCAAAAACAAAAAAACAAAGACTCTCGAGCTCTACATGATTGACACGATGTCCAAGTCCAAATGCAATAATCCCTTCAACTATCCTTTTGGCATGGAGTTTTCAATCCATTATTTGTACGGATAATCAATGGTAATTCATAGCCATTCGGCGGAGAGCATTAAGTTGTTGGCACCATTAAATTAAAGGCAATGAAAAAGAGGAAACGAGCAGCCGATCATGACAATAAAATAATTACAAAAAAAAAAAAGGGGGTAACGTCGAGAGAAGAGTAGGGATCGAGGTGGGAAGGTGAACATTTACTAGCAAGGCGGCACGTTCGAGCTGCTGCCATAGCCATAGCCATAGCCATAGCCATATATAGCCATAGCCATAGCCATTTGTGTGCTTTCTCTGTGATGTCACCGCACCATTTCTTCTCCGTAGAGGCGTCACATGTGACATGTTCCCGCTCCATTCTTCATGGCGGTGTGTGTTAGTGTGTATAACACACACATGCATTCATTCACACCAAAAGGGTTCATCTTCGAGCCTCGGCCGCGTGATGTCTGTCCTCGAGATTCATGCACTGTGCATGAATCATGCAGTGATGGGGAGGCACTAATCTCAGGAAGGAACACCTTGCTAGCGGTCCTTAATTGGGACATGCAACGTCTGATTGATGGATGGACGGTTGACATTTTAGGCATGCTTGATTAATTGTTCTTTTTAAAAAATTGATGATTAATTGCCATGACTTTAAAAAGTTGATTTATGGTATGAATTATTATCTTAAATGTTTATGACGGATTTAAAAGAAATATTTTTTAAAAAATCATATATTTTTCCCGTGGATTAACCTTTATAGAATACGATTAAGAGCTTCAAGTTAATTTATTAAAGAACAAAAAAATGAATAAGTTCTCTTCTTACATTAAAGATGAATGGATTTATATTGATACTTACCAATTACATATGTATTGACTCGTATTAACTCTTGATTTGATATTATAAATATGATTAATTTAGGTTAAAAAATAAAATAAAAATTAATTTAGAGTAAAAAAATAGAATTAATTTTTTCCTGAAAAAATTAGCTATTACAACACGTATAAAAATATCTTGATAAAAAATTAGCACTGAGATCGCAATTTAGTAGTTTTGGTAAGAAATTTCTTATTTCAGTATCCTGGTTTTGTTTTTTTATAAAAGTTTGTTATTTTTATAATATTTTATTTATTTATTAATTCTGTAGAATTTTAATGAATCAGAAAATTAATTATAATATACATAAATTGATGCAGACATCTTAAATTATATATAAAAAATCATGGTATAAATCTCTTCACCAGTTAATATTTATCAGCAAACGACAATAACACAAACCATGGGTGTATTGATTCAATGCAAGACCCATCTTCTAAGGCATAGGTACACTTTTGAAACATTAAGTTACAGCAAAATCCATAGGATCCTCTCTCTGTCTTGGGCAGCTACCACGAGGCCACGGTTCTGTGTCTTTAAACTCTGTTCTAATTAATTATTAATCATTATCTAATCCTGTCTTAAACAATTCGTTAATCAGAATAAAGAGAACATGCTAATCTGCTGACATGTTGCAGAACACAGTGCCCTCTTGCGAGTAGCTCCTCAGTGCAGGAAAGAAAACTCCAGGTGTCTTAAAAACAATAAAATAGGCTTAACCCAATCCAAGCTTGACATGTGCCCGATCAAGTTGAGTAGCCTATCATGGCACACGCTAGTTCACGGAGTTCCATGACTTCTCCAAAGAAAAGGAACAAGCTAAAATCAATGTTGCCCTCGCACATGACCATTACAAATCTTAAGGTAAAAAAATGGTCACTTGTTTAAGATATAATCTTTAAATTTAATGTTAATTAATTAATAAATAATTTTAAAGGCATTTACTACAATAAAATTAAAAAAATATAATTTTTACTGTAATTATAAATATTAAACTCAGTCATGACTTGATTTAATACTTGGACGATGAATTAGATGAGTCAATCTCAAATAATATTATTTTAATTTGATATTAAATTTTGAAAACATTATTAGTTGATTTGTAACTTCTAACATAATTTGATATTAAATCTGGTCCAAAAATTTTTAAATTGATAAATTATAGAATTAACTTATGTAAATACTTGAATTATAAATTAAACAAGCCAATCCCAAATGATATTGTTTTAAAGTTAAATTCAATTAATTTACCGGGCTTCCAAGTTAATTTCAAACATTGTTTAATATTAAACCTTGCCTAAACAAGTTTAAATTAATAAATTACTGAGTTAACACGTGTAAAACTTTATAGCAATGGCGTGTTGCTTGAGTGAAAAACCCTGGACAGCAAATTCTTAATAAAATGGGAAGCCTATGGTGGCAATAGGTTACTAGCCTACCAGGAATTAATGAGCTCTGCCCAGCTAGTTCAACTGTCAACATTCCAACGAGTTACCGGATTCTTTCCCAACTGAATCTTTAATTGGTTTCGTGTTTTCAATGGTTCAGTGATTAATGACTGGTCTTCTCTGTTTATCTGTGAAAACCGGACCGGTCTTGACCCTGAGTGGACAGGGATTGACCCACCAGGACATTCAGGGTTTTGAATCCGTGGTGATAACATGCTATGGGATACTGGTATCTCCTCCATGTTCATGTATCATTGACTGTGTACATAACATCTATCCATGCATGCAAGAAAATGGCGAGAAGCTATGGCTTCCAATAAAGCCATGCTATTAGATGTTATAGCGCGAGGAACAACTTGGGCCTTTCGACCTGCACAAGAAGAATCACATGCTCAAAACAAACGGGCAATCCAAGCTACGTTACTGGGAATGCTTGATGTAATGCTTCAATCACCCCATATGAATCACAGAAAAGTTTCAGTTTAGACCTGAATATAACATTATTTGCATGGCTAATAAATTAAGGTGATGATAGAGTGTCCCAAGAGCACACTCCACAAGTTCAAAGCCTAACAAGAATGGGGTGAGAAGCAGACGGCGGAAGGAACACCGTGAATCAAATTCTGTGTCGCTTTAAACTCTTCGGGCCTCTAGGAAAAGAAAGCGATGATGAAACGCGAGGAAGGAATTGAATACATGGCCCAAGAAACGTTTTAAGTCATAGTGAGAAGAAGCTCGAAAGGTAATTTCATTAAGCACAGAGGTAGAAACCATAGACATGAGGTTGAGAATTATGAAATAAAACCATAATAATAGAAGGAAGAAGCTCCTAATATCAATCATAAACCATCGTTAATGTTATTCATCAAACTACAGCAAACAGATAAATTGCCACAACTACATTAAAGAACAGAAGCCTACCCCTACTATCCAATACCTGGACAGAATTCTAGCAGTTAGATTGTTATATCAGTGGTTAATTCTTGACGAGAATCTGGAGGGAACTAATATCATTGGAAGGGAAAAGTGCAGTTGGAGGAATGGTTATTACAGGTGGAAAGAAAATGGAGATGTGAGTAGTGATCATTTCTTCTCAAAGGAATGCAGAGGCAACAGGTTACCTTAAATACAGTGGAAGTTAAACGCGAGAAAAGCCTTCTTAAAGCGCTTTACAAGGGTAATAAATCAGAAACCAATTCATCAACCAAAGAAGTTAGAATCCCCTCCTCGATTTCTACACCATCTTCAAATGCTTCTATGCTAAAGTCCAGCCATTTCCCATTCGGAGTGCTCATGTCCAGCTCTACAAGTTCATCCACCATCAAGTCACCCATGCTTTGCCAACCCACAATTTCCTTGTACAGTTCCTCTGCCAACCACCCCTTCCTTTGAAACAATGTTGACAATTTAGCCCTTGCTTTGCAGCTTCCTACAAAGGTTTGTCTGCATTTAAAGTCTAGGAATTCACTAACACAATCAAACAAAAGCTTCCGCGCAAGCTTGGAGTACTCTACTTCATTACTTTCCATACCCTTGTCTTGATTCTCCAACAGATCAAAAAGTTTGGGGTTTATGACTTTGGAGGTTTGACCCAATGCAAAACCTTTCAAGTTTAGCTCTGCACTTTTAAGTATATCCCTTATGAAATCCAGCTCCCAGTCGCTTAATTCCTTCAATTCTGTTGTGCTGCACGTTCTAGTTGTGTATTTTCTTACCACATCCACTATAGATATTGAGGAAGCTGAGTCTGATAACTCAGTTTCACCCTCCATTTCCACAGATTCATTTGTTGAGCAATGGCTACTTCCTGAAAATATGAGTATATACTTTGGTCATTATTTTCATCAAAACACGTAATTTTATCCAAAAAAAGAGAGAAAGGATCGTAACCAATCTAGAAAGGTAATTTCGGCCAAAAGTGGTTCTTTAAAGCTTGTGTTATACATCCCACATCACGTTATGAGGATCTCAAATGGTGCACACAGCCCCAGACCTGATGTGAATAATTATGGGAGAAGTAGATGCACTTCTTCCTACAACGCACTTGTATATCTCTCACATTATAAATATCAGTCCCAAATTACCACTACTAGGCTCCTAATGGGCTTTTAACTGATATTGGTTTATGTCCAAATTATAATGCATGGAGATAATCCAAATTTCTTTGTGTGCTTACATAGTATAAAATAAGTCAGGGAAAACAGTGTACAGCTTTACCATTGAGATATGAGCAACTTCCACTTGCAAAAGAAGGTTCGAGAATTGAAACTGGGCTAGTACGTTGACACTCAAGTTCTTTTCCAGTTTCACTGTAATTGCTGCTACTGCTTTGCAATTCCATCTCTTCTGATTGCTGAAAAGGTTGTCCGAGTGAGATTGTCAGTGTGCCAAATAAGATGTCAACTTATATTCATTTCTAAAGATGAGAAATGTGAATTGAATTATTTTTTGTCAGAACTTCCAACCATGTTAGTATCTGCTTAGCTTTTTAAAACATATTAGAGAATTATGTCTGCTGACATACCCATTAGTTAAGAAGCGTGTCAAAATTGGGAAGTTAAAAAAAAGATATTGGCAATAATTTGCACACAAGCTCCGAGTTCTACAGCTAAAACCAATTATAAGGACTTGCATCCGCACCAGACAATTACAGACCAAAATCCAGACTCTTTAGCACTTGCAAAAATGAAAATCAGAAAATCTAAGGAACAGCTTCAAAAGCAATTCTACCCAGCTCATAGACAATGACAATTTATGTATAATGCCAAAGAATATACCAAGTTTGCAGCAAAACTAGGAGAAGCAAGCGCCCATTTCAATTAAGGTAGAAGATTTTCTGAACGTTATTGGAGTTGACAGAAAAAAAAAATTCTTCCTACTTTATCTACTATATCTATAATGATGTACATGTACAATACAGTAAAGGCATGGAATAAATTAAACCTATTGCCAACCAGATAGGTCACATACAAAGGCATCTACAAAAAAAAAAAAAAAAAAACAGAAGGATGCAGCTGCGGATTGTGAAAATAAGACTGACCTGCCACTTTTGGTTCATTGCAAGCTGTGATTTTTCCACCAAAACACAATCAAAGTAACCAAGGCTGTCTGACTTATCTTTATCGTGAACAATTTGAAGCATCGGGTCCAGTCTTGCAGAGGAGGTGCTTGCTACATTGGGAGTAGACAATGAGTTTTCTAAACTGGATGAAGAAGCAGCAGAAGTCTCCTCTCTGATCCCATTACAATGGGTAGACTCTACTTTATTTGTTAATTCTCTCAGCTTTTGCTCCAAAAAAACACCCATAACATCAGCTCCCACTACATTCAACCCAGGGAGATAAGATGTTGAGCTTCTGAAGGAAGGATGATCATTACTACCAAAAGAATCAATAGCAGAGTTGTTGCATTTGTCGGACATTTGTCCAGATGACTGATAACTAGGCATGGCTCTCTTTATGGGAGACGAGAATATAAATGAAACAACATCCATGCCATTTTTCCTGTTATCCATAGCCATTTTCATGTTCCCATCTATTACAGCATTGCTTTTTGTAGACCTTCCATCCTTATTGAATGATACATTAGGAGAAACACTTCTGTCAATTTGAAGATCACCACTTACAGACTGTTCCTTCTGAGATACATTCTTCTTTTTCTCCTTTTCAGAATCCATCATAACCGAGCCGATCTTCCTGGGCATGATTTCAGGCTTTACAACAATCTTATTTACATTCCTATATTGTCCAACAGAACCACTTGTGGATTGTGTTTTATTACCTTGCTGGTTAGAAACTGAATTCTTCAAAGTTGAACTACCTTTATTGGGTACAGAATTTTGCTTGAGGTTATTTTGCTGAAGTACATTATTGGTCCTGCTTTCAAAGGTTCTCTTCTGTATAGCCTTTTGTGTACAATGCTGGTTCTTAAGCAACTGGTTTGCTTTGACCTCATTTTGTTCCTTCTGCTTCACAATGCTCTTACTTCTCAGTGGTGACCCGTCTCTTCTTTGAGCATTGGACTTTGCTTGTGCTGCAATTGGAACAGGCTTTCCTTTATTTCTCAAACTGTTGGGAGTGCCTTTTCCTGAACCTGTAGAAGCCTTGGCTGATGACAGGCCTTCTGATCCACTCCGTCTCTTGTCACTTTGCTGTTCTTTTGTATTCCTGGCAACAGAGGGTTCATTTGATCTTTGGGGCCTGGATGTTAAATGTGCAGCTTCCATTTTCTGTTTCAAATCCCGAATTCTCAAGGGAACTGAAGAAGTCCTGATTGATGGCATTTTACTAATGCTACTCGCCTTAGGACTTGCCTCAATTATCTTTGCAGCTGCCTCCATTATGTAAGCCACATTCTTTGCTGGAGTGAATCCAGGATTCTTAATTGGAGACAACAACTTATGATGGGTAACTGGAATTGATTTAGCCAATTTTGGAGCCAGTGCTTCAGTTTGGAACCTCGCAATTGGCCGGTTTTCCACCTTCTGCAGTCTTGATTCCACGGAATTCCATGCATACTTTTCTTGCTGATTTGGAATGTTGCGGTAGTCCACTGGGTTATATTCACTCCATAAATTGGGGGTGCTCCTATCACATGGAAATGCCCTAAGAGAGTGTGGATCAAAACCTAGGGTAGAAGAGGGCTCAGCAACATTTGATGCAGGCAAAGAATCCAGACCCATAAGTCTAGCAACTGCCCCAGGGGCCCTTGTTCCATATCCTTCATCACTAGTCACTGACGAAGCACAACTGAACTCACCACTTCCTCTGTTAGTTGAGTTTGCTATTCTATCATCCAGCTCTGTCTGGATGTACAGCAGAAACAGACCATTTAATCATGTTTGAGATTTTTTTAACTGAAGGTTAGTAGAAAAGAAAATTACAACAGAAGAGAGATGAATGCTCACCATATGAAGCCGTGGCTTTGCCATTTTCTCAACATTTTCTTTTCCTTGCTTTAATCCTTCTACAATCACAATGCAGGCAGACATTAATCAAGTTAAAAACAGGATAATGTATCAGACCATCAGAAATTAACACATGCACAAACATAATCTACCACAAAACAACTGTACCTGGAAATTCATAATTATTCACGAACAGCTTCTTGCGAGACTTCCCATTCCAATTAAACAAGTGGAAAAGACCTCCTTTTGTACGTTTTCTCTCAACCTCCATTCTATTATCTACAAATCATAATCGATACAGTTTCAACAATAAGCACCACCCAGAAAAACCAAGTCAGAATAAATTCTATCCATTCTTTCTTAACCATGAGAAACATTCAAACAAGCAAGTTTCTCTCATCAAAAACCAAAATTTACCATGGCATTTCACAAAATAATCAAACAGAATCCATCAGCCAAATTAGATTGCCATCAAGTTCCAATTTTAAAACTGAAGAAGCTCCAAAGATGAATTGAAGCACAACAAGGACCCAAAAGATTAGACCTTAAATCACAAGCACACCTAACATTAGCTAATAGCTACATTGCTCACCCAGGAAGCAAAAATCTAAAAAATGCTAGATGTTTACACATAAATAGATAGAGAGCCCAGAAACAATCACACTAACTGCCAAGTAAATCAGATAGTTCTTTCTTTAAATAACCAGCATTGCCAAAATCACAAGCATTGTAAGCCATATAACCTTCACTAGAATGAATAATCTCCAATCAACCAAAGAAAACAGAAGGAAACAAACATGAGTCACATAAATAAAAATCTTACCTGACATCCTCCAAGAGTCAAACTTCCAGCCTTTACTCGCATAAAAAACAAAATCATCCAAATCCCATTTGTTGTAGAACCAGAAAACACAATGAAAGCATAACAAAATAAATTAAATCAAATGGGTTTTCTTCAAAAGTCACAAATTTTGCAAACTCATTATCCAAAAAGCCCACATTTTTTCAAACTCAAAAGCTCGCAACTTTGCCTAAAAGAGGATGCTTTTCGAGCAAAACTAAGAAAACCAGATGTTTAAAGGCTTAAAAAGTCAAGAAAAACAATGGTGACATTAGCAGAAAGTGAGAAACACAGAGAGATTTTGGGTAAATAAGGAATGGTCCAAAAAAATGGAGCTAAAAGTCAGTGCGTTTAAAAAGTGTAAAAAGGTGTCAGTCCGGAGAGAAAGAGAGGGAGGGAGTAGCCTGTCCGTGTTGCGTCGTTGTTAGCATTAAATTTTGAAGATGAGACACCGCTTTGATTTTATGGCGAGACTGCAAGAATTAACCCGTCTCCTCCCCTGTGAAACCGTGAGTGTTCAAAGATTTATTTATTATCATAAATAATAGAACCAGCCAATTGGATTATATTTATTTATTTATTTTGTTTTTCCAAAGTCAGTGATATTTTTTAATGTAGTCTTTCACTTGCACCAAAGATTAAGAATCATTTTCCTGAAGTATGTTCAAAGACAAACAATCCAGTCCAGACAAAAAATTTAAATTCTTGTGACTTAACTTGGAAATTTCTTTTCTGGTTTTAGGTGAGAATGTACGTACTGGGATTAGGTTCAACTTAGCAAGATTAAAAATGATTTCTCTCCGGACTACAAGCCACTCCAATCTTATAGCTGGAAAGTGGCGTGGGTGATTCGGAAAGATTTGGATTCAAGCAAATGTTTTGCATCTCAGGCAACTTCATATGGTGTTGACACTTGACCTTGCTGTTGGAGGTTGTTGACATATCATCGTCTACAAATCTATTTCTCCAAACTAACTAATCAAAATAATTACATGGTTGTTGCATATGCTCGTGTCAAGCATATTCCCATGGAGAAGACTTCATTGCTTTGTGTGGTTCCTGGTTATAAAACAGGATTGGCCCATAGGATATTTCGATCCGGCAAATCTAGAATGATTTAAAAAATATTAATTTGATTTGACTCAATAAAAAAATTAATTTAATTTATTCTTTTAAAAAAAATTAGGACTATAGGAGGGAATGTGGCATCAAGAATTCAAGTCTATTGGAGCTAAAGAGTTTTTCTTGGCACGACTCTTGGTGCTATTTTTAGTCTGTTTGATCGTGGCGGTTGTTGAATATCACAAACGGTGCCGTATCAGTTCACTAATAATATTATTTAATACATTTCTTAAGTTTAATTGAATTCTCAAACTCCCAAATTTTAAAACAATCCTTTTTTTATTTTTAAACCTTATGAAAAGTCTCTGTAAAATAAAAAATCAGAAAAAGAAGAAATATATAGAAGCACAATTTGAAAATATAAATCAAGATGAGAAATAAACAAAAAAATCTTTTGTAAGGGATGGATTTATTATAAAGAGAAATCAAATAGTCTAAGCATTTTTTTGTGTGCCAAGTCTGCAATTCAATGCCAAGCTCCATTCCCAAATCATGATCTCCTATTTTTTTTATTTTTTTATTAAATTCTCGTATTTCAAACCTCTCTACAGTACATGATGATGTTTAGAAGTTTAGATTGAGCAAGACAATATATTTTATAATTTATTATGAAGTTTATAGGTCTAAAATCTCACTTTTTTGTCTTGATTTCCTTCCTAGAATGTAAGATTCATCAAATTTATTTTATGTTACTTATAACGCCTTGTGTCATAGATTAGGTCTTTGTTTTTGGTTTGATGGTCATAGGCATGTCGATAATGATTAATCTTTCCTTTTACTTTTAAGATATATCTCAATGTTGATATGGTATTTTTAGTGAAATAAAATTTTCTAAATAACTAATACTTGTTCAAGTTCTTGCATCTACAAGATCAGAAGCTAGTGAATATGTTGCCCATCAACCATAGATCGATTCATTGTTCATGCATCATGAAATGGTTTTGCTTGAATCAATAAAAATATATTAATTAATCCATATTTATCTTTAGGTAAGTTGATCTAAATGAACTTAAGTTTTTCTTTAAAAAATAAATCTGGACAGTGCTTAGGTTTTGGATCGGAGAACCATGGAGTTGATTTGTCGGCCAAACCTATTCTTATAATTATTCAAATTTAGGCTATTAATGCATGAAGTTCTATCATCTTTTTTTTTTCATCATAATTTACGCTATAATGCATGAATCCAGCGGCCATGGAGGAGCTTGAGCTTGCAATACGTTAATGCGTGCTTTTGCCATTTCTGCTAGAAAACAAAAGAAAGATTGGATGGAAATTGTAATTAAGACCCCTAATGAATCCAAGATCCAACAAGCGAGATTTTCCCAGTGCAATTAATTTTTTGAAATCAGGATTGCCAAGAGAGGAAGGAGATATATGTATGTAAATCTTTGTTTTTCAAAACTCATCATCAGATACAAAAAGATCAAAAACAAAAGGAAGATTAAGAGAGATGGAAGGGAACTTGCATTATACAATGAACAAATTCACATTCCTTTTACAGTTTCTTGTTCATGGAAGCCACACGAAACAGATCTTAATTGTATAAATATTAAACAACAGGAAGCATTCAACGGTCACAAAGCCAAGCTTAATTTGCAAATGCAAGAAGGGTGTTAATCAAATTAAAACATGCACCTTTCAAACCTTCATCTCCTTTCTTGACTACTATACGTATAATTTGTTTGATCCTCTCTTTTAGGATTTAATTAGCTATAGATGGATAATTCTATAGCAGGTTCTCTTGACCCAACAAAGCCCTTTCTTTATAGAAGACTTGACCTTTCCCTCAACAGCATATAGCTTATATCTTGCAACACGTTTTTTCCTCTTTGTCTCTGGTGAATTCCACCATGACTTGGCAGACTTTGAAGATCTCTTTGCAACATGTTGATCATGATACCGGTGATGATGCTTCCTGGAAAAATCATAGTCTGGGCGATATTTTGATGTTACAGTTCTGTCATGAACATTGATCTCGTCCATCTTGATTGATATATCCCTCTCCCTCTCCCTCTCTCTCTCTCTCTCTCTCTGCAACAGGAGGGGTCAAATGAGAGAGACAAAGAGGGAGGGATGCTCTCTTAGGCCTTTTATCAAGGGAAAGAAAGGGGTATGATTTGTTAGGAGAGAAAGGTAATAAGATCATGTTAATATAGCTTTGTACTTCTAATTCTAATGGTGTATAAGGTTGTCAGCTTGTTAGATTCTGTTATGACAGAATGTTTTATTATTTCCCATTTTGAAAAAAAAGATATTTTATTTACTAATTGAATCATATTCCTCGAATAATATCAACCATACCTTAGCTGATATTATTTGAGAAATTCATTTCGTATGAATATTAATTTCAAGAAAAATAACACAGAATAATATAAATACATCTATGCATGCATTCACAGATAAATGTCTCGTTATTGATACCTAGTACGTGAGACTTCCACTCGATCGATCTTGTCATGTCCCATATAAGAGACCAGCAGATTCAGAGTGATCATGAACATGCTAGAATATGTGGACAAGTACAGCTGCATACTCGCTCTAGATGCAAAATAACATTACTTTAGTTTTTACTTGATTTATAATCCAAAT
>NW_011501549.1:0-1318 GCF_000495115.2 Populus euphratica
CATTTTAATTTTATGAATAAACCTAATTCTAGGTTAGGTGGGGAGTAGCGGTCTGCCTCATGACTTTCAGTCGGGGTTCAGATTCGTGAAACATCCAATTATGAGTTGAGAGTTTAGTTGGTAATGGCGATTATACTGTGCCCTAACCATTTCCTGTAAACCCCTATACTGCCTTCACACAAGGTGGTCACTGGGCAGTTCATAGACCTTTTTAAGACAAGATAGAAAGCTTACCCATCATAGAACCTTCTCTACATATTTATTTTACATAAGTTTTTTTGTGTCATTCATACCCAATGTGCATATATTTGCATCCACACATATATATCCATCCATTGTAAATAACATACATACTTGCATCAGGTGGAAATATAAGTCCTCAAAGAGCCTACAACACCCGACTTTGAGTAAGAAACATGGAAGATGAAGAGCGTGCTCACAATGATGCCTATTTTCAAGAAGAGTTAGAGTCTTTGAAAGTAAGCGTGGCTCGCCTCACTAACTTACTTGAGCAAATACTTAGAAACACCTCTAGTAAAGGTCCTTCCAATCAGCTAACTATTTTTGCTCAGCCTTCAACAACAACTCAACCTAAAGAAATAATGAGTGAACATGGTCAAGAACCTCCACATAATCCAGCATTTATGCACTCAATGTTATCAGCACCAGCCCCTGCAGTCCTAGATCCATTTGCTAATGAGTCCCATAAGACTAAGTCATCTAATGATATTGATCAAGATAAGATGGTGGCCTTGGAAGCCCGGATTAGAGCCATTGATGGGGTAAACATGTATGATCCAGTATGGGCAGTAGAAATGTGTTTGGTCCTAAATGTGGTTGTCCCGAAAAAGTTTCACATTCCTGAATTCATCAAATACATTGGAACACAATGCCCCATAACACATTTAAAATCCTACTACAATAAAATGGTAGAAGTAGTACACGATGAGAAACTACTTATGTATTTTTTTCAAGATAGCTTGAGTGGGCGGCGTTAAGCTAGTACATGAGATTGGACAACACCAAAATCCACAAATGGAAAGATTTGGTGGATGCATTTGTAAAGCAATACAAGTACAACATGGACATTGCTCCTAATATAACCAGTTTATCCAATCTAGAGAAAAGGGACAAGGAAAGCATAAAGAAATATGCTTAAAGATGGAGAGACCTAGCTGTTGACACGACTGAAAGATTGATGTCTTCTCCCAAGTGCAGGAGTGTCGAAGTAATAAATAACCCGGCAAGACCGAGGTCGAACCACAGAGAGGTTAATTGTACAAATTATAAACAACAATAATAGCAATAACAACAATAA
>NW_011501549.1:2456-39200 GCF_000495115.2 Populus euphratica
GACAGTTTCGGGCTTCTTTGTTGTTGCTACAATTTGGGCTTGATAATGGCCTTTTTAGATCTTAGGCTCCATATGAAAGTTGTAGGCCTATGTCTTACCTATTCATCCATATAAAGTAGACCTAAATCTGAGATCTATAGCTCTAGATATGACCCAATTACCGAACAATGTTCCACTTTGGATTGCACCGACATCTCTTTTCTAATTTTGATCATCTCTTTGCCCTTGCAATTTAAGTTCTTAAAGTCATCAATCAATCCTTTCATTTATGTGATAGGCCTGCATTTAAAATGAACATTTACCACAAATTAAAGGCATCTTATATTATTAGATATATTATTATAAAACATGCTTTAGTTAAGGAGTTATTGATACTTCAAGTGCAAAATGATGATATAAACCATGATAAAAATGCACTTTTAAGTACTAATCACACCCCCCAACTAGCTTATTACTAGTCCCTAGTAATCAAAGTGTTAAAATAGAAAAACAATTTGCAAATTCCACAAAGCAAGGTATTCATCATTTAACTTCCATTAATATATCCAGATAAACAAACTCTCGTTAAATTTATATACCTGCTAAATACCTCTTAACAAGATATTCATAAACCCTTTTGTTTTGCTCAATGTATCAACACATAATTATGGGGCTTTTCTTGGAAGAAAACAAAATTTTTGTTCTAATGTTTAAGGTTAACTTCCTTGGGTTGGGATTATTATTTTTGTCTTTTTTTTTCTTCTTGTTTTTTTTTTAAATATATACATATAATTTAAAAACACCATGCATCTTTAACCCATGTAACGAGCTTTCAGCTAATGACTCCTAGACCAGTTGGTCTTAGGGCATTAGGTGTTAAGACACCCCTACGAGCTTAGTAACTCGGATCGCAGATACTGATATGTAGATAGTGCAATTTTTGATTCCCTTAAGCTTTTTTCCTTAACCCATGTAACAAGCGTTAGACCAATAGCTCTCAAGTCAGTTGACTTTAGGGTATTAAGTGTTAAAACACCCCTTCGGGCTTAATTGCTTAGGTTAGGGAGGCTACAAAACCAAACTTATCTACATTTTTATTATTATAATTTTTTTTAATTATATACAATCCCTTTCCCTTAGTTGTTACCTTTAACAAAAGAACATAAATAATGTAATAATCCAATATGCAACCCACAATCATATGTTAAAGTGTGTGTGTGTGTAAATTAAGATTTAAGAATACATGTTAAATAAGTATATGAGCAGAATTAAGTGATGACAATGCGAGAGTTTGTAAATCTGAATATTTCATGAAGTATTATAATAGACCTTGTTAAGAATGATTACTAAGATGTGTCTCAAGAGTCATAAAAGTTCTCCTTACTCTGCCATCATAGTAACAACAATTTTGCACATGCTTTATGAAAAAGAAAACACAATTTTTTTTTAGCTACTACCCTCTCCCCCCAACTAAAACAAGACATTGTCCTCAATGTTTAAAGGTAGAAAGATAGAGTATAGAAGATATCACCTGAAATAACGAACACTGACAAACCTGGAACACACTCAAACAAATATAAGAAACAACAAAACACAATAATAAAACCAAAAGACACAAAGATTCACAAATGAAGGCTCAAATCCAATCTAAGCTTTTTACGGCTTTCCTTATTTGACCAATTTATGCGACTCATGGAAGGATCAATTACAAGAATGAAAGATTGTAGTTAGTCAATCAATTGTTCAGTAGTAGCAGCAGAGATTATGATTTGTCGTGCAGAAGATGTTAGAAATTCCCGTTCCACAGCATGATCAAGAAAAGACAACAACTTATCATAATAACCTTTAACATTTAACAAACCAATGGGTTTATGGTGAATGTGCAGTTGGGCCCAAGAGAAAATATGAAAGATCTATTCCAATGTGCCTAGACCACCTGGTAAATAATGAAGGCATCAACATGGTTAAACATTGCATTCATTCGAGCTGACATTGTGGAGACCTGAAGTTCCTCTCCAATTGTTTTTCCAATGATGTCCCCTTTTGCTAAAGCTTTGGGGACAACCCCCAAAACTTGACTACCTCCTAAAAATGCAGATATTGACACACCTCCCATTAACCCAAGACTGCCTCCTCCATACACTAAATGAATCTTTCTCTCCGCTAGCAGCTGACCAAGATGATTTGTTGATTCTAAAAACTCCTTTTCTTTTCCAGGACTAGATCTATTGAAAACACAAATACTTTTTATTTGATGACTTGAGGAACTTGCCATTTCTACACACTTTTGTATTTGTTGAATGTATGGGTTGAGTAGAAATGAAAGGAAGGAAGAGAGGATTTTATAGATGAGAAATTAGAAAGGCAATCATACCACCTATATATAGGCCAGCTAGAGTCTCACACACTCTCTCTTTCTCTCTCTTTATTTATTTATTTATTTACTTTTGAAAAAACATGTATATGTACAGGTAGTTGTGATTGTGGCTCATATTTTCCCTTGATTTTACGTCCAAGAACGGCTTAAACGCCCTCTATGGGTCGGGGATAGGCTTCCCATCCAGTTTTCTTAAAAACTAGCAAACAGGGTCTTTTTTAGTCAGATTCCCAAGACTAAGTCGATCATGTTCTTTATGAAATAGTGGCCATAAATCATGAATTACACGATGCACATCTCCACTAGGATGCGTCTCAAGAGTCAATGGAAGATTATCTAAGGACTCCTTACTCAGGCCATCCTTAATGAATTGTATTTTATCTTCACGGTTTATAGATATCATTCCTAAAGAACGACATTATGTATTACAAGTCCATCTAGCACATCGATGACAGACTTCCAGTCGTTTTGCACGACGTTTCTTTGCAAAAGTGCTTTTACCTGTTCCAGGCATGTGTGAAATGAAGGACTTAGAGGACTCACCTGATAATCAAACCTTTGCTTCAATCAATCAGTGAATATCAACCTGATAATCGGACCTTTGCTTCAATCAACCAGCGAATATCTTCAGGAATTCCATGATTCATTAACAATCTCAATCTTGCACATCTAGCACGGTAAATTTTTGTAATCACATTTTGAGGCAGAGCGGGAAAATACTTTTTCAATTTTTCAAGATTAGTGTCCATTTTCAAATGAGAATTGGAAGAGAGATTCAAAAAATTGCACAAATATATACACAAATATCAGTTATTATGGGAAACTGAAAGAACCAATTTAAGTCACGGAGTATCGTTGTCCGTCATTTGACCGGGGTGAGAGAAACTAGCAAAAATCACTCAAAAAGAAACACAAAAACAATGTAAGAAAAACAAAATAATCAACCATTATCTACAAGATCATTCAAACCAGTTGATTCATTTTCACTAAGAAAATTATCAAAGTAAGCTTTCAAACGATATCCATTTTCCTTAAAAACATTGTCATTCATTGAATTCTCAATATCACAGGCCCCATAAGGATTGCTCCATCTTGGTCTTAGCTCTCTAGGGAATGCATAGAGTTGAGAATTATAAAACAAAACTTTTTGACCAGTATCAACTTTTTGACAATTTTCACAAGTTTTGCAGAATGCATGCAGGTCCTTGAACATGGTGGGCCAATAAAATCCGTTTTGAAAGATTTTTGTAATTGTCTTTTTTTACGAGAAATAACTTCCACATGCTTCAGAATGACAAAGTTTAATGACACTACTTACCTCATTGTCGGGAATGAATCTTTAAAATATTTGATCAGGACAATATTTGAATAAGTTAGGGTCATCACAATAAAAATTCTTCACTTCGTTCAAAAACTTTTCTTTATCTTGATTACTCCAATCAGCTGGCAAATCTCCTAAAACAAGAAAATTAATATTTTTATCATACCAAGGCATTGGACTAAGAGAAAGTAAGGATTCATTAGGAAAGTAATCATCGATTGGTGTGATGTTAGATGTCGAATCTGTTGTCACTGTTGATAAAAGATTCGCATCAACATTTTCGGTGCTTGTTTCATCCATGATTTCTTCCTTAGAATAAATCATTTGCAAATCTTCAGATTCATCTAACTCATTTTTACTTAAAGTAGATTCAAGTTGATCATAAACTAATTCGTCAATATGATCTACTTCTTGTAAATCATTATCATCTCCAGGTTGCTTGCAAATGTTGAAAATATTCATCTCCAATGTCATGTTTCCAAATGATAGCTTCATCAGTCCATTCCTACAATTAATCAATGCATTAGAAGTTGCAAGAAATGGACGTCCTAAAATAACAGGAAATGAATTACATGCTTCAACAGGTTCTGTGTCCAAGACAATAAAATCCACAGGATAAATGAATTTATCGACTTGTACTAACACATCTTCAATTATTCCTCTAGGCACTTTTACAGATCTATCGGCAAGTAAAAGAGATATAGAAGTTGGTTTTAACTCACCTAGATTGAGACTCTGAAAAACTGAATATGGAAGTAAATTCACACTAGCACCAAGATCAAGTAAGGCTCTTTCAATTTTATGCTCTCCAATAAAGCAAGAAATTGTAGGACAACCAGGGTCTTTATATTTCAAAGCATTATTATTCTGAAGAATAGCACTTACTTGTTCGGCTAGAAAGGCTTTCTTTTTCACATTCAGTTTCCTCTTCACAGTGCATAGATCTTTCAAAAATTTAGCATAGGAAGGAACCTGTTTAATAGCATCCAGCAAAGGTATATTGATCCTTACCTGTTTGAAAATTTCATAAATTTCAGAATTGTGATTGACTTTCCTTTGTTTGGTCATGGCTTGAGGAAATGGAAGTGCTGGCGGTGAATCAGTCGTTTCTTTGCAATTTTCAGATTCAACCCCTTCCTTACCCTCAAAGATTGACTCATCATCTTTCTCATAAGGTTCAAGAGAGGGTTTTTCAATAACCTTACCACTGCGCAGAGTAGTGACTGATTTGACTTGATCCATGTGTTGGCTTCCGGAACTACTTGCATTTGCATTGTATTGCCCTTTGGGATTTTGTTGTGTTTGAGATGGAAACTTACCTTTCTCTTGGAAACTGAGAGCAGATGTTAATTTTGCAAGAGTATCTTTAAAATCTGTCATGTTTTGAGCAAGTTGAGTATTGATTGTCTCTTGCTTTTCAATGAATGCATGCAATGTTTCCTCAAGATTTCTTCTAGGAGGTGGAGCATAAGGAGGTGCATATCCATGAGAATTTTGGAAATTATGGTGTGCTTGAAACGGTGGTTGTGAAGTTTGTGCATTGTCACTCTTCCAACTGAAATTTGGGTGATTCCTCCAACCAGGGTTGTATGTTTGGGAGTATGGGTTGTGGTTGGCCCTTTGAAAACTGTTTAAAGCATGGGCTTGTTCATGGAGACATTCTTTAAAAGAAGGCAAGGTTGGACAATCGTTGGTTGAGTGTTCATTTGTTTCACAGATTTGACACACAATGTTTTCAACAGATTTTAATTGACCACTCTTTTTCAATTCTAGTGCCTCGACTTTTCTAGCTAAAGATGCAAACTTGGCTTGAAGGTCATGATCTTCCCTAAGGTTGTACATACCTCCACTAGATGTATGAGGTTGAGTTTTACTCGGTGCCTCACAAGTACCCGCGGTGTCCCAATTTTGAGCATTTTCAGCTAACAAGTCTAAGTACTCCATTGCTTCATCAGGGTCTTTATCTTCAAAAGTTCCATTGCACATCAATTCAACCATTTGCCTATCTTTAGGTGTTAACCCTTCATAGAAATGTGAAACCAATCTCCATGTTTCAAAACCATGATGAGGGCAAGTACTAAGCAAGTCTCGATACCTATCCCAACATTGGTAAAATGTTTCTCCTGGTTTTTGAGTGAAAGTGGTGATTTGTCTCTTGAAAGAGTTTGTTCTATGAGATGGAAAAAACTTCTTTAAAAACTGTTGTTGCATTTCATCCCAAGCACGAATGGATCCTGGTCTTAAATTTTGTAGCCATGTTTTAGCTTTATCTTTTAATGAAAAAGGAAAAAGCTTTAATCTAATGGTGTTCATGCTACAATTTAAATTATTATATGTGTTGCAGACCTCCTCAAATTCCCTTAAATGCAAGTATGGATTTTCCAATTCCAAACCATGAAAAGAAGGTAAAAGTTGAATAATACCTGGTTTAAAATTAAAATGAGATGCATCAGGAGGAAAAACTATGCATGATGGTGCACTTGTTCTTGTGGGATTCATGTGGTCTCTAAGTGTTCTAGCACGGTTATTCTCATTATTCTCATTATGAAGTGATTGATTATCTTCTTCGGCCATATTTTCTGAAAATGATGAGGATACCCTACAAAGTCTACCACTTGATGTACGTGACCACACTCTCATGCACGTGTAGGAATAAAATAAAAAGAAGAACAAGAAAGCAAAAGAAGGAGGAAGAAAACAAAATAAAAAGAAACAAAAGAAAAGAAACAAAGTTATATACAAGAAAAGTGAAAAGAGAAAATAAAATAAATACTATAATTTATACAAGAACTTACCTCCCCGGCAACGGCGCCAAAAACTTGACACGACTAAAAGATTGATGTCTTCTCCCAAGTGCAGGAGTGTCGAAGTAATAAATAACCCGGCAAGACCGGGGTCGAACCACAGGGAGGTTAATTGTACAAATTATAAACAACAATTATAAAACAACAATAACAACAACAACAATAGTAATAATAATAATAATAATAATAATAATAATAATAGTAGTAGTAGTAGTAGTAGTAGTAGTATTTAATTTATACAATAACTTACCTCCCCGGCAACGGCGCCAAAAACTTGACACGATCAAAGAGTTGATGTCTTATCCCAAGTGCAGGAGTGTCAAAGTAAAATAACCCGGCAAGACCGGGGTCGAACCACAGGGAGGTGAATTATATAAATTACAAATAAAGAAAAAGATTTAAAGAGAATAATAACAGAAAAGGAGTTGAAGAAAGTTTTGGGATGTGATATTGATGTAAGGATTAAACAATAACAAAACATATGTCAAGGTTATAGGATTCACTAATGGTATTTCAAATAAATATAATATAAACTCTTTTTATTACTCAACTAGAAACCACACACAAAGGAGGTTCTAATCGGATGATTTCTCGTTATTAGCTCATTATAAATTACTAACATGATCATATTAATTATCTTATATAAGTAATACCATACTTATAAATATCATCAAGCATTCATGTTGCTAGTTTATGTTAACAACAAATCAAGTTTCTATCATAATAACGATTTCGGCCGAAAACTATGAAAGATCAAGCATTTGATGTACCAAATATTATACAACACAAATCTAAATTAAACATTTAATAAGCAAGGTATTAAGAATTAGTAAGATAAAAAGATAAAACATGTTAATAACAATCTTTCTTGGATATAAACATTTAAAGCTCATGTTGAGTTTATATTATACCTATTCTAACACCATTAGAGAAACCTTTTCACCTTGACATAATTAACTTAGCTAAACATTAAGAAGGAGAAAAACACAAATAAACAATATAAGAACATAAACATAATATAAGCTAACTAAGTATAGGAAAGGAAATGAAAGAGCATAAACAAGAGATTACTATAGCATAAAAGAAAACTTGAACATTACAAAGATGTAGAGAGAAAGCAAGAAGATAACTTTGATCTGAAAATTAATATGACTAAATACATGGACAATGCCTCCTTTTATAGGCTAAGTTTCAGAACTATTGATTGATTGAAGAATTGGTGGGCATCCATTGATTTGGTGGCTGGTTTTTGACATTAATGGCTGCTGGTTTTTTGATATTGTGGGCTGATTTTTGATATTGTTGGCTGGCCAAAACGTCATTGCTCACATCAGAATTATAGCCAACTGAATTGTGGAATCTGTGGGCAATTGTCTCAGCTTTCCATAAAAAAAAACCAGAGCTCATTTGGACTTCTAGAACTCAAGATATGAGCCAAAAACCGAATAGTGCTTGAGCTGCAGGACAGCTTCCGACGTCTTCGTTGTTGCTAAGATTTGGGCTTGAAAACGGCAGAACTGAGTCTTTGACTTCATATGAAAGTTGTAGGTCTATGTCTTACCTTTCCATCGATATAAAATGGACCTAAATCTGATATCTACAGCTCCAGATATGATCAAATTACTGAACGGTGTTCGAGTTTGGAATGCACCAGCAACACTTTGCTAAGTTTGGCCTTCTTTTTATCCTTTCAATTTCAATCCTTAAACTCATCAATCAATCCTTTTATTTATGTGATAGGCCTCAATTTAAAATGAAAATTTACCATAAATTAAAGGTATCTTATATTATTAGATATATTATTATAAAACATGCTTTAGTTAAGGAGTTATTGATACTTCAAGCGCAAAATGATGATATAAAACCTTGATAAAAATGCACTTTTAAGTACTAATCAGCTGCTCAAGTACATCCTCCACTCTTGGACAAAGAGATGGTAACTGCTTGACCGCTTTTTATGATCGGCTTGTTTTAACTCGCAAGTGCACGAGTGTGCGATGTAGCAATTAACTCGGTAAGATCGAGGTCATATCCACAGAGAGCTAGATCTGGAAATTAAGCTAAGTAACAAAAAAAAAACTCAAGAGAAATTAAATTAACAATAACTTGGTTGAAAATAATTGATGGATTTGTTTTCAAAGATAAAAAAAAAATGTAAATAGATTTTAAATGACAAGAAAAGTAAGTCTTGGTCCAAATCAATTTTAATGGTGATGTATTGGTGATTTCTTCAACATATATAAGATAACTCAACCTAATCTCAACGATGGTGATATTAGAACGGAAGATATTACAATGAAGATTAGAAAGATGAAGATTGATTATTGTTTAAGAATGAACAAGTACTTTCATATTAAGTAAGACATTGAATCAAGCAATCTCTATACCAAAACTAAAGTTTGTGCATAAAAATTCAAGATTATAACATTACCTAAATGATTTCTAAAATTTCTTTACAATAATAAATCATTCATGAAGAAAATAAGAAGATAAACATTAAGATTCATTCATATCCTAAAGAACTCACCTCAATCATCATTATCCTTGATTTGGATCCAAGAAAGAGTTTAGCCAACCATGATTATATATAAGAACACTTCAATAAACATGAAAGAACTTAAATCCAACTGAAAAAATAAGTTTTACAAACTAAAGAACCGAAATCTATAAAGAAGAACACAATACAATTTCAGAAAAAATTCGGACACAAATCTGACTCTAACTTTGGACAGCAATTCGACCCTCTTAGAAGCTTTTTTTGGAGAAGTCTATTAGAGACATATTTATAGGCAATTTTGTCACCTTTCTAGATCATTAAAGAACAGCTCATTTGGACACCTGAGTCAAAAGTTATGGGCAAAACACCGAAAGGTGTTCTGAAAAATCAAATCAAGACAGCTTTACAACTACTTTGGTGCACGTTTTTCTTCCTCATTTATGAGGTGTCTCCTTCTTCTTTTTGACCCAAAATAATGTTAAAATATCCCCTCTAGCTTTCCATCCATGTGCTTGCCTTCTTGGATCAATGGATTACCCAAAATAAATCAATTGTTATTTGTTGTGTGGACATGTAAGATCATGTATTGTGTTTGGGTTGATTTGGGGTTGATTTAGGGCTGATTTGGGGCTGATTTTTGGGCTGAATTTGAGCATCAAATAAGTATACAAATGTACTTATTATTTGGGCTAAGATTGACATTGAAACCTTGAGTGTTTAATGGTTGAAGTTTGCACACAACATAAGGCAAGTTTGGGCTTGAAATAAATCATATGATATTCTTTTCTAGAATTGGAATAGAATTGATTTTTGGGACAAATTTGGAGCACTTATTTGAACCAAGATTTGCTTCAATCTTCAACTAAATGTCTCTTCAATTCTTTGTTCTGAATTCCGACATTGAATTTTCTGAATTAATTCATTTAAGCTCCAAAAACCTATCGAAACATTAAAACAAACTTCATTACTAAAAAACACATCAATTATTATAAAAACAACCAAATAAAAACAATAAATACATATGTAAAACAAGAGACTTAATGACACTTTTGATGCACAATCAGTAACTCTATTTGCTAACATGCTCAAGGCACCATATTATAAGTATGTGATGGGTAGTTTGGCCTAGCAATTTACTGACACTGTGGCAGTAGCTGAGCGCATAGAGAAGGAGTAAAAAGTGGTAGAATATCTGCGCCCACTGATAAAAGAGGCTTTGAGGGTAAAAGCAAAGAGGTCGATTACGCTGAAAGTGATAATAAAGGTAAGAAGAACCTGTTCCAAAACTATCACACTCCATCCTCTTCATCCCAAATCACCAACATTACTTTCAACTCTTCTTTTCCTACCAAAAAACCTGAGCCTTAGACCAAACACCAAAGAGTCCAAGAACAGCTACCTCCATTACCACTGCCCTTAAATGAGATGTACCAAAAGCTACTAAGCATTGGGTATATAGCTCCTAAACCTCTTACGCCAATACAACCACCTTACCCTTATTGGTACAAGCTTGACCTCACCTGCGAGAACCATACTGGCGCCGTGGGACACAACATTCACACTTGTAGTGCCTTCAAGAAGAGGCTTATGCATTTGATTAAAACTGGATGGATAACCCTCGAAGGAACTCCAAACATGAGTTTGAACCCTCTGCCCAATAATGCTTCAAGTAGTGGATCAGAAATACACTAGAGGTGGAATGCTCTGAAAACCTCAAAGCATTAATGGCAAGAGTAGGGTGTGAAGAAGGCGGTGTGCATTTTCGAGGATAAAGGACGAAGTTATGCCTTAAGATGGGAGGATGGAGCCTACTCAATTATTTCTTTTTGTTTGATCATGTTTGTTTCAACCTTGTTGGCAATTTAGCTCATAATATCAGAAGACTTTCTCTATCAAATTAGCCTTTCCTGTTAATGAAATCATGCGTTTTTCTGTGGTCATGATGTACATATAACATACTGAGCACACCTCTGTATTCATGAAACCACTACACCAAGAATTCTTTGGTTTTCTTTTTTTCTTTTCTTATTTTTCCCTCTCTAAAAAACAACAAACACGACCCCATATTTTCATAAAAAATTTTGGGAAATCAAAGTTTAATACAAAAACAAAAATCAAATTGGTGTTTGTTCTAATAAAAAGGTTCTGAAAATTCAAGTGATATCCTAACACTTAAAAAACCTAAAGGATAACCCGAACACCATGAGATAACTTCAAAGTTGAGTTTTGACTGCATGAATAATGAGAAACTATTTTGCATATTCGCATGTGAGAAAGCAAAGCTTGCTGATTCTGAATGAATGCATTTGAAATGAAGAAAGGCCATCTTTGATCATCCTTTCACAAATTCTAAAATCCTTTGCAGTCTCTTTTGAGCCAAATGAATTTTTTTTTTTAAAATAACCTTGGCAAGGATCTCACCCTACACTAGGGGTTAAGTGTAAAAAAAAAATCTTTAATGATAAAAAGTGCCCAAACAAAGCTAGGGGGGTGGGCATGAAAGATTTTCAAAAAATTTGAGCATGCCATAAAAATTACTAATATAAGAATGCTCAAAACCAAAAGAAGAAAAGCCCAACATTGGGGGCATCATGGACCATTTTGCAAATCAATTCCAAAGTCTAGAAATTCATGGACCCCCACACAAAAAAAGAAAAAAAGAGAAAAGAGAAAACGAAGTTCGGGGATATAAGCACTAATGATCTTTAGTTTTGAAGTTCATTAAACACCTTTTGAGTCTACAAATATCCTTTTTCTTCATAACCAAGAGTTAAAGCCTACGTTACATGCCCAATCAAGCCCTTTCTGATCAAATGTGGGTAATTTTGATCGGTAGACCTTGTTTTTTCATGTGAAACAAGTCATTATTCATGCAAACAAAATGAATGCTCTAAAAACTAGTTCTTTGAAACCCTCAAATTGAAGTTTGAACCCTTTTGACCAATCAAACATCACTTCACTTCACCAAAAGCAAAATAAAATTTTTCAACACTTATGCAAACCTATCCATAAGAATCGCTTGAATTTTTCAAAACAAGTTTGTTTTGAACAAACATCAAAATGATTTTTCAAAATAGCTTTGAAATTCCAAAATTTCTTTGTGGAAACAACTCTATGTAAATAACCAAATCTTCTTCCTAATAGCCCCATCCCTAAGGAAAATCCAAATTGAACACTTGGAGACATAATCAAACTTGGGGGCAATCTACCAAAGACATAGGGTTGGCTCCATGATTATATGAAAAAAGGCAAGGCAAAGCTGGTAACCTAGAGATAAAGGCTCGCTAATGTCATACATAACTCAAGTAAGCTAAAGCAAAAGAGCCATAAAAGCTTACTATTAGAGACTCAAACTTTTAAAAAGAGGAAAACTCCATGAAGAAAAGGGAACCCATATTTTTCCGGTAAGTATACATGTATATTGATCATGATGCATTACTTTACAGATCGGTGTCTCACCATCACTTTTTTTTTAGCAAGCTGTTGAGCCCTTATCATGTAGATAGCGTGCTTCTAGCACTATCCTCCTTCCTTTTCAAGTGTGCTTAACTTTAGGTAGTGCATTTTCTAACCCTACATCTTTTCGAGTGCGCCCTGAAGCCCTCAACCACTTTAGGTAGTGCGTTTTCTAACCCTACCTCTTTTCGAGTGTGCCTTGAAGCCCTCGACTACCTTAGGTAGTGTGTTTTCTAACCCTACCTCTTTTCGAGTGTGCCCTGAAGCCCTCGACCACCTTAGGTAGTGTGTTTTCTAACCCTACCTCTTTTCGAGTGCGCCTTGAAGCCCTCGACCATCTTGGGTAATGCATTTTATAACCCTACCTCTTTTCGTGTGCGCCTTAAAGCCCTTAACCACTTTAGGTAGTGCATTTTCTAACCCTACCTCTTTTTAAGTGCGCCTTGAGGCCCTCGACCACTTTAGGTAGTGCGTTTTCTAAACCTACCTCTTTACAAGTGTGCCTTTGAAGCCCTCGACCACCTTTAGATAGTGCACTTTGAAGCCCTCGACCACCTTTAGATAGTGCGCTTTGAAGCCCTCGACCATCTTTAGATAGTGCACCTTGAAGCCCTCGACCACCTTAGGGAGTGCGTTTTGTAACCTTACCTCTTTTTGAGTGCGCCTTTGAGCCCTCAAACACCTTAGGTGGTGCGTTTTCTAACCCTATCTCTTTTCGAGTGTGTCTTGGAGCCCTTGATCACCTTAAGTAATGCATTTTCTAGCCCTACATCTTTTCGAGTGCGCCTTGAAGCCCTCAACCACCTTAGGTAGTGCATTTTCTAACCCTATCTCTTTTTGTGTGTGCCTTGAAGCCCTCGACCACTTTAGGTAGTGAGTTTTCTAACCCTACCTCTTTTCAAGTGCGCCTTGAAGCCCTCAACTACTTTAGGTAGTGCGTTCTCTAACTTGACCTCTCTACAACTGTGTCTTTAAAGCCCTCAACCACCTTTAGGTAGTGCATTTTCTAACCCTACCTTTTTTTGAGTGTGCCTTGAAGCCCTTGACCACCTTAGGTAGTGCATTTTCTAACCCTACCTTTTTTCGAGTGCGCCTTGAAGCCCTCGACCACCTTTAGGTAGTGTATTTTCTAACCCTACCTCTTTTTAAGTGTGCCTTAGAGCCCTCAACCATCTTGGATAGTGCGTTTTATAACCCTACCTCTTTCCGAGTGTGCCTTTGGGCCCTCGACCACTTTAGGTAGTGCGTTTTCCAACTTTACCTACTTGTGCGCTTTTTAGCGTTTGCTCCCCTTCAAGTCGCATCTTTTTTTGAACAATCCTTTAAGCTCCCATCTCTTGAATGGTGATCCTTTGAGTCCTATCATGTCTTATTTTCAAGAATTTTATTTCACTTGGATGAAGTCTAACCTCTTTGAAAACTCTTTTTTTTTCCTATTTGGGCTAGTTGCCCATTACAATGAAACCATCATTTGGAAATCCTCGTATTCTGCACTGGGCAGGTCGCCCATTACAACAAGATAGCTTTGAGAAAAATCTTCACATTTTTCATTACTTTGAAAAAATCTTTGCATTTTTCATCTGGGCAGGTCACCCATTACAATAAGACCACTTTGAAAAATCTTTGTATTTTCCAACTTTTTCAAAAAATCTTTGTGTTTTTTTATCTAAACAGGTCGTTTATTACAATAAGAACACTTAAAAAAATCTTCGCATTTTTCATCTGGGCAGGTCGCCCATTATAATAAGACCACTTCAAAAAATCTTCATATTTTTCATCACTTTAAAAAATCTCTGTATTTTTCACCTCTTTGAAAAATCTTTGCATTTTGGATAGGTCACCCATGACAATTTAACCATTTCAGAATCTCTGAATTTTCAAAAGGAAAATCTTCCAGTTTTACTCTAAGTGCGCTTTCTAGCCCTCAAAAGGATTTGCTATTTCTCAATATGATGAATCCATCATCATCTCATTCTTCTTTTTATTCTTTACAACGCTTACTATCTAAAGTCTCTTATGAGACTTTCTATCGTAAGCATTGTAAAGAGGGGGGCAACTGTCATAACCCAATTGTGGGTTATTCCCCAAAACAAATTTCTTTTTCAAAACATAAAAATAAAAAATAAAATAATGGCTGGCAATGTGGAGAAAGCAGACTGGAATAAAGCTGCAATTTAGAGGAAATTCAAGGCCTAATTGTACCTCATTGTGCCCAAAAATGAAAAAAAAATACAAATTTAAGGTAAAATCAAACGATTAATTTGGAAGTTTATGGACATAATTAAATTTTTAATAGCCAATTTGATTTAATCATGGGCCAAATTAAATTTTAATTATGTTTAAGAATTAATTTGGGTCCAATTGAAGGATTTAATTAAGTGTAAGGACTTAATTAAACTTTAAAATGGGTCAAATTAATTTTATTTGAGGCTTAATTGGTGAAAAATTAAGTTTGATAGCCTAATTTGGGCTTAATTGAGAAGATTGGAATTTTAAGAGACCAAATTTAATTTTTACCATGTTAATTGATTGAAATTAGGGGCTAAATTGTAAGAAATTTGAAGATTTTGGGTCAATTAGGGGCCAAATTGAAGAAATTCAAAATCAAGTACCAATATGCAAAATCCGCCACAATTTAGGGGCTTAATTGGTAAAAATTGAGGGCCAAATTAAAGAAATTGAAAGTTTAATAGTCAATTAGAGGTTTAATTGACAAAATGCGACGCCACGGACCATATTGTAAAAGGCGCGTAACTTTGGGGTTCCAATTGAAGTTCTTCAAGGGCTTAATTGTATTAAATCAAGAATTTAGGGTTAATTAGGGGTTTAATTGAAATCAATTGAAACCTGGAGGACTGGATTGAAAATCATTAAAAATCCCTAATTAATCCATAAGAACACCGTTTTGAAAAGAAAAAAAAATCAAATGACGCGCCATTCGACACTGTTCATTGTCTTCCTCGATTTTGCCCGAAAATGCTGCTCGGGTGGCTACTTTTTAGATGCATTTCATGCTTTATTGCTTCGTTAAATTTAACAAAAAGTGCACAATAATGGTCCCGTGTAGTTTCTTTACAACACTGACTGAACAGTTTAGTCTGAATGGCAATGAGACAACACCAACGCCGGCCTAAAGTAGCAAACTCAAGCAGCCTTTTTTGCAGATTAAACAACTCATGAGGCACACTTTGAGTCAATGATTGGGATGCTTGCCGACCGAATCAAGGGCTGAGTTTTTTTCTTTGTGTAGACGAGATTACCCTCTTCCACCAGCTATAAATAGAAGCGAAGTTGATGGCCTAGGGGTGGAGAAAATTGCCAAAAATCAGCCCTTCTTCCCTCGTTTCTGCAGTTTTTCTTTCCCTCTCTCTCTCCGCCATTCCAACCACCAACTGAAGCCACTAACAACCTATACACCACTAGCTCCGCCATGGGAAGCTACCTACCGACCACCAAGAGCCACCATAAACCTTTCTCTCTCCTCTCTGCAACTTCTCGTTTGCTTCTTCTTCTTCTGCTTCCTCCGCCATCCACGACCAACTCCTCCACTGTTTCTCGAAAAGATGCCGCTCGGACCATCAGCTCAACATCCTGATCATGGCCGTGACCACAGACACCGGTAGCCTCCTCCTCCGCCCGTTCGCAGCTCCGGCAACTGTTTGGTTATATGCAGCATGTGAATAGTGAATGTTCACGTTGTTGCATAGAATTAACATAGAATTTGGGCTCGGCCAGCTGGTTTGGTTCGGCATAAAAAAGAAAGAAGGAAAAATATGTTGGGCCGAGTTCAGCCCAACCACTGTTTCCTAGGCTTATTGCCTAACCCAGTTATCTAGGTCGGGCCGACCCACATTTTAATAATATAGATAATATTATATTATATATTTCTTTTTAAAAAAACAAAAAAATTCCAAAAGAAATTAAAAAATCCTTTAAAAAATTTGTGATTTTCTTAAATATTTTTCTACTAATTTTGCATAATATCGGGTTGTATATTTACACTGTAAAATACAAATCTGGTATTAAAATACCCGGTTTTCTCCAAAATATTTCAAAAAAAATAAAAAAATCTCAAAAAATCTCAAAAAAATTAAATCAATTTTCATTTTTAAAAATTATATTCATGCATATGGCCAAATCCTAAAAGTTTTCCAAACATATTTTCAAAAAAAATAAAATAAAATAAAAAATTGCATACTTCTCATGTTTTGAAATTCCAAAAATAGATATCATAACCAGTTTAGGATCATCCATTAGGGTTTGACCAAAATATCAAAAAAATCTTCCTTCAATTTTCTTCTCTAGGATCCAGATGTGGAGTTTAATATTTGTGGGTGTAAAATTACACGATAAAGTATACCTTCAAGCATTAAAGATACAAAGCATAAATAAATGCTAAAATTTAGACTTTAGAACGGTTAGGATTTAACCCGATAAGGTAGAGACTCTCTCATGAAGAGAGATATGCCTTGAGTCTTAGATAAGACCAATAAATAGCAACCCAACCTAAAAAACAATCAAACAATAATGTAGCTTACTTTAGGTAGGGTGCACTAGGGGTGATGCGTCTTCCCCTTACACAACTAGTCCCTTACTCAGACTCTCGCAGACCATAGGTTCCTAGTGACCATAATACTAGGTGGCGACTCCAAAAAATTAATCATAATTTTTCTAATATACAACATCCAATAACAGGAGGCTCGACAAAAAGCCTCCGCCATCGCCCCCACCTAAATTCATGGCAAATACCTCCTTTTGTAGGCCAAAATTAGGAATTATTGATTTGATGACTAGTTGATGAGTGGGTGACCAACTCTTGACTTGGTGACAATCCTTATCTTCTCTTGTCTGCCTAAAAGGTCATTGATAACATCAAAATTAGAATCACTTGAATACATAAAAGTTGTAGGAAATTGTCTCAGCTTTTTAGAAAAAAAAAATGGAGGTCATTTGGACTTCTATAACTTCATATATAGGCTAAACACTGAATAGTTTTTGGGCTGCAGGACAGATTCAAACTTGTTCATTGTTGCTATAATTTGGACTTGAAAATGACCTTATTAAATCTTGGGCTCTATAAGAAAGTTATAGGCCTATATCTTACGTTTCCATCTATATAAGTAGACCTAAATCTGAGATCTATAGCTCCAGATATGAATCAATTACTACTTATGAATGTCTGACAAGATTTACAAGTATTAGCATTAATCGAATAAGATAACTAATGTAATGATGTTAACAATTTGTAATCTAATTGGAACTTTCTTTGTGTGTGATTTTTAATTGAATAGTAAGAGTTTATACTATACTTATTTGACATATCATTAGTGGATCTTCTAACCTTGACATTTGTTGTTATCATTGTTTAATCATTACATTAATCTTCCATCTCAAAGTTCTCATCAACTTCTCCTTCTTCTTTTTCTTCTTCTTCCTTTTTACTACTACTACTACTACTACTACTACTACTATTACTATTACTATTACTATTACTACTATTATTATTAGTACTATTACTGTTGTTGTTGTTGTTATTGTAGTTGTTGTATTATTGTTTTCTATAATTTATACAATTAACCTCTCTGTGGTTCGATCCCGGTCTTGCCGGGTTATTTATTACTTCGACACTCCTGCACTTGGAAGAAGACATCAATCTTTTGGTCATGTCACACATCTTTGAGAATTTTAGAAATTATGGTGTATTTAAAATGGTGGTTGTGAAGTTTGTGCCTTATTGTTATTACTCTTCCAACTGAAATTTAGGTGATTTCTCCAACCTAGGTTGTATGTTTACGAGTATGGGTTATGATTAGGCCTTTGAAAAATGTTTAAAGTATGGACTTGTTCATAGAGACATTCCTTAAAAGAAAGAAAAGTTGGACAGTTATTAGTTAAATGTTCATTGGTTTTACAGATTTGACATACAATATCTTGAACATATTTTAATTGATCACTTCTTTTCAATTCTAATACCTCAAATTTTCTAGCTAAAGATGTAAACTTGGCTTGAAGGTCATGATCTTTCCTTAGGTTATACATACCTCCACTACATGTATGAGATTGAATTTTACCCGGTGCCTCATAAGTGTCTGTAGTGTTCTAATTTTAAGCATTTTTAGCTAGCAAGTCTAGGTATTCCATTGCTTCATCACAGTCTTTATCTTTAAAAGTTCCATTGCACATCAATTCAACCATTTGCCGATTGATTAGTACTTGAAGTATCAATAACTCCTTAACTAAAGCATGTTTTATAATAATATATCTAATAATACTTAATACCTTTAATTTATGGTAAATGTTCATTTTAAATGCAGGCCTATCACATAAATGAAAGGATTGATTGATGACTTTAAGAACTTAAATTGCAAGGGCAAAGAGATGACCAAACTTAGAAAAGAGATGTCAGTGCAATCCAAACCGGAACACTGTTTGGTAATTAGGTCATATCTAGAGCTACAGATCTCAGATTTAGGTCTACTTTATATGGATAGAAAGGTAAGACATAGGCCTACTACTCTCTTCCTTTCTCTCTTTGTATTTTTTATGCTTTGTTTTCATTAATATTAAGTTTATGCCTTTCATTTCCTTTCCTTTACTTAGTTAACTTTTATGTTCTTATTTTGTTTATCTATTTTGCTTTCTTTCATTATGTCTAGCTAAGTTAATTATGTCAAGGTGAAAAGGTTACACTAATGGTGTGAGAATAAGTATAATGTAAACTTAATATGGACTTTAATGTTTGATACTAACATGTTTTATATTTGTTATCTTGTTTACTCTTTAATACTTTGCTTGTTAAATGATTAATCTTGATTTATGTTGTATAACACTTGGTACAACAAATGCTTGGCACTTTCATAGCCCATAATGTATGGTATAACCGACACCTGAGCTATGAAAGGAACTTGATTTGTTGTTAACATAAGTTATAATCATGAATGCTTGATGAGATTTACAAGTATTAGCATTAATTGAATAAGATGACTAATGTAATCATGTTAACAATATATAATCTGATTGGAACCTCCTTTGTGTGTGGTTTCCAATTCAATAATAAGAGTTTATACTATACTTGTTTGATATACCATTAGTGGAACCTCTAACCTTGACATTTGTTATTATTATTGCTTAATCCTTACATTAATATTTGATCTCCAAGTTCTCATCATCATCATCTTCTTCTTCTTCTCTTTCTTTATTATTATTATTATTATTATTATTATTATTATTAGTACTACTACTACTATTATTATTAGTATTATTATTGCTTCTATTATTATTGTTGTTGTTTATAATTATTGTTTATAATTGTTGTTTATAATTTGTACAATTAACCTCCCTGTGGTTCGACCCCGGTCTTGCCGGGTTATTTATTACTTCGACACTCCTGCACTTGGGAGAAGACATCAATCTTTTAGTCGTGTCAAGTTTTTGGCGCCGTTGCCGGGGAGGTAAGTTCTTGTATAAATTATAGTATTTATTTTATTTTCTCTTTTCACTTTTCTTGTATATAACTTTGTTTCTTTTCTTTTGTTTCTTTTTATTTTGTTTTCTTCCTCCTTCTTTTGCTTTCTTGTTCTTCTTTTTATTTTATTCCTACACGTGCATGAGAGTGTGGTCACGTACATCAAGTGGTAGACTTTGTAGGGTATCCTCATCATTTTCAGAAAATATGGCCGAAGAAGATAATCAATCACTTCATAATGAGAATAATGAGAATAACCGTGCTAGAACACTTAGAGACCACATGAATCCCACAAGAACAAGTGCACCATCATGCATAGTTTTTCCTCCTGATGCATCTCATTTTAATTTTAAACCAGGTATTATTCAACTTTTACCTTCTTTTCATGGTTTAGAATTGGAAAATCCATACTTGCATTTAAGGGAATTTGAGGAGGTCTGCAACACATATAATAATTTAAATTGTAGCATGAACACCATCAGATTAAAGCTTTTTCCTTTTTCATTAAAAGATAAAGCTAAAACATGGCTACAAAATTTAAGACCAGGATCCATTCGTGCTTGGGATGAAATGCAACAACAATTTTTAAAGAAGTTTTTCCCATCTCATAGAACAAACTCTTTCAAGAGACAAATCACCACTTTCACTCAAAAACCAGGAGAAACATTTTACCAATGTTGGGATAGGTATCGAGACTTGCTTAGTACTTGCCCTCATCATGGTTTTGAAACATGGAGATTGGTTTCACATTTTTATGAAGGGTTAACACCTAAAGATAGGCAAATGGTTGAATTGATGTGCAATGGAAGTTTTAAAGATAAAGACCCTGATAAAGCAATGGAGTACTTAGACTTGTTAGCTGAAAATGCTCAAAATTAGGACAGTGCGGGTATTTATGAGGCACCGAGTAAAACTCAACCTCATACATCTAGTGGAGGTATGTACAACTTTAGGGAAGATCATGACTTTCAAGCCAAGTTTCCATCTTTAGCTAGAAATGTCGAGGCACTAGAATTGAAAAAGAGTGGTCAATTAAAATATGTTGAAAACATTGTGTGTCAAATCTGTGAAACAAATGAACACTCAACCAACGATTGTCCAACCTTGCCTTCTTGTAAGGAATGTCTCCATGAACAAGCCCATGCTTTAAATAATTTCCAAAGGGCTAACCACAACCCATACTCCCAAACATACAACCCTGGTTGGAGAAATCACCCAAATTTCAGTTGGAAGAGTGAGAACAACAATGCACAAACTTCACAACCACCGTTTCAAGCACACTATAATTTCCAAAATTCTCATGGATATGCACCTCCTTATGCTCCACCTTCTAGAAGAAATCTTGAGGAAACTTTGTATGCATTCATTGAAAAGCAAGAGATAATCAACAAAACATTGCATGCATTCATTGAAAAGCAAGAGACAATCAATACTCAACTTGCTCAAAACATGACAGATTTTAAAGATACTCTTGCAAAATTAACATCTGCTCTTAGTTTCCAAGAGAAAGGTAAGTTTCCATCTCAACCACAACAAAATCCCAAGGGGCAATACAATGCAAATGTAAGTAGTTCCGGAAGCCAACACATGGATCAAGTCAAATCAGTCACTACTTTGCGCAGTGGTAAGGTTATTGAAAAACCCTCTCTTGAACCTTATGAGAAAGATGATGAGTCAATCTCTGAGGGTAAGGAAGGGGTTGAATCTGAAAATTACAAAGAAAAGACTGATTCTCTGTCAGCACTTCCATTTCCTCAAGCCATGACCAAACAAAGGAAAGTCAATCACAACTCTGAAATTTTTGAAACTTTCAAACAGGTAAGAATCAATATACCTTTGCTAGATACTATTAAACAGATTCCTTCCTATGCTAAATTTTTGAAAGATCTATGCACTGTGAAGAGGAAACTGAATGTGAAAAAGAAAGCCTTTTTAGCTGAACAAGTAAGTGCCATTCTTCAGAACAATAATGCTTTGAAATATAATGACCCTGGTTGTCCTACAATTTCTTGCTTTATTGGAGAGCATAAAATTGAAAGAGCCTTACTTGATCTCGGTGCTAGTGTGAATTTACTTCCATATTCAGTTTTTTAGAGTCTCAATCTAGGTGAGTTAAAACCAACTTCTATATCTCTTTTACTTGCCGATAGATCTATAAAAGTGCCCAGAGGAATAATTGAAGATGTGTTAGTACAAGTTGATAAATTCATTTATCTTGTGGATTTTATTGTTTTGGACACAGAACCTATTGAAACTTGTAATTCATTTCCTGTTATTTTAGGACGTCCGTTTCTTGCAACCTCTAACGCATTGATTAATTGTAGGAATGGATTGATAAAGCTATCATTTAGAAACATGACATTGGAGATGAATATTTTCAACATTTGCAAGCAACCTGGAGATGATAATGATTTATAAGAAGTAGATCATATTGACGATTTAGTTTATGATCAACTTGAATCTACTTTAAGTAAAAATGAGTTAGATGAATCTGAAGATTTGCAAATGATTTATTCTAAGGAAGAAATCAGAGATGAAACAAGCACCGAAAATGTTGATGTGAATCTTTTGTCAACAGTGATAACAGATTCGATATCTGACACCACACCAATCGATGATTACTTTCCTAATGAATCCTTATTTTCTCTTAGTCCAATGCCTTGGTATGATAAAAATATTAATTTTCTTACTTTAGGAGATTTGCCAGCTGATTGGAGTAATCAAGACAAAGAAAAGTTTTTGAACGAAGTGAAGAATTTTTATTGTGATGACCCTAACTTATTCAAATATTGTCCTGATCAAATATTTCAAAGATTCATTCATGACAATGAGGTAAGTAGTGTCATTAAATGAATCAACTGGTTGGAATGATCTTGTAGATAAAGGTTGATTATTTTGTTTTTCTCACATTGTTTTTGTGTTTCTTTTTGAGTGATTTTTGCTAGTTTCTCTCACCCCAGTTAAATGGCGGATAACGGTACTCCGTGACTTAAGTCGGTTCTTTCAGTTTCCCACAATAGCTGATATCTGTATATATATTTGTGCAATTTTTTGAATCTCTCTTCCAATTCTCATTTGAAAATGGACACTAATCTTGAAAAATTGAAAAAGTATTTTCCCGCTCTGCCTTAGAATGCGATTACAAAAATTTACCGTGCTAGATGTGCAAGATTGAGATTGTTAATGAATCATGGAATTCCTGAAGATATTCATTGGTTGATTGAAGCAAAGGTCCGATTATCAGGTGAGTCCTCTAACTCCTTCATTTCACACATGCCTGGAATAGGTAAAAGCACTTTTGCAAAGAAACGTCGTGCAAAACGACTGAAAGTCTGTCATCGATGTGCTAGATGGACTTGTAATACACAATGTCGTTCTTTAGGAATGGTATCTATAAACCGTGAAGATAAAATACAATTCATTAAGCATGGCCTGAGTAAGGAGTCTTTAGATAATCTTCTATTAACTCTTGAGACGCATCCTAGTGGAGATGTGCATCGTGCAATTCATGATTTATGGCCACTATTTCATAAAGAACATGATCGACTTAGTCTTGGAAATCTGACTAAAAAAGACCCTGTTTGCCAGTTTTTAAAAAAACTGGATGGGAAGCCTATCCTCGACCCATAGAGGGCGTTTAAGCCGTTCTTGGACGTAAAACCAAGAGAAGATGTGAGCCACAATCACAACTACTTGTACATACACATGCTTTTTCAAAAGTAAATAAATAAATAAATAAAAAGAGAGAGAGAGAGAGAGTGTGAGACTCCAGCTGGCCTACATATAGGTGTTATGATTGCCTTTCTAATTTCTCATCTATAAAACCCTCTCTTCCTTCCTTTCATTTCTACTCAACCCATACATTCAACAAATACAGAAGTGTGTAAAAATGGCAAGTTCCTCAAGTCATCATATAAGAAATATTTATGTTTTCGGTGGATCTAGTCCTGGGAAAGAAAAGGAGTTTTTAGAATCAGCAAATCATCTTGGTCAAGTGGTAGCTGAGAGAAAGATTCATTTAGTGTATGGGGGAGGCAGTCTTGGGTTAATGGGAGGTGTGTCAATAGCTGCATTTTTAGAAGGTAGTCAAGTTTTGGGGCTTGTCCCCGAAGCTTTAGCATAAGTGGACATCATTGGAAATACAATTAGAGAGGAACTTCAGGTCTCCACAATGTCGGCTTGAATGAATGCAATGTTTAACCATGCTGATGCCTTCATTGCTTTACCAGGTGGTCTAGGCACATTGGAAGAGATCTTTCATATTTCCTCTTGGGCCCAACTGCATATTCACCATAAACCCATAGGTTTGTTAAATATTAATGGTTATTATGATAAGTTGTTGTCTTTTCTTGATCATGCTGTGGAACAGGAATTTCTAACATCTTCTGCACGACAAATCATAATCTCTGCTGCTACTGCTAAACAATTAATTGACCAACTACAATCCTTCATTCCTGTAATTAATCCCTCCATCAATCGTATAAATTGGTGAACTAAGGAAAGCCGTAAAAAGCTTAGATTGGATTTGAGCCTTCATTTGTGAATTTTTGTGTCTTTTGGTTTTATTATTGTGTTTTGTTATTTGTTATTTTTGTTTTAGTGTGTTTCAGGTTTTGTCAGTGTTCGTTATTTCAGGTGATATCTTTTATACTCTATCTTTCTACCTTAGAACATTGAGGACAATGTCTCGTTTTGGTTGGGGGGAGAGGGTAGTAGTTGATAAAAAAAAAAATTGTTTTTCATTTCATAAAGCATGTGCATAATTGTTGTTACTAGGATGGCAGAGTAAAGGAGTTCTTTTGTTAAAGTGACTCTTGAGACGCATCTTAGTAACCATTCTTAACAAGGTCTATTATAATACTTCCTGAAATATTCAGGTTTACAAACTCTCGTATTGTTACCACTTAATTCTGCTCATATACTTATTTAACATGTATTCTTAAACCTTAATTTACACACACACACTTTAACATATGATTGTGGGTTGCATATTGGATTATTACATTATTTATGTTCTTTTGTTAAAGGTAACAACTAAGGGAAAGGGATTGTATATAATTAAAAAGAAAAAAAAAAAAAAAAAAAAAAAAAAAAAAAAAAAAAAAAAAAAAAAAAAAAAAAAAAAGAAAAAAAAAATGATGATAATAAAAATGTAGATAAGTTTGGTTTCGTAGCCTCCCTAACCTAAGCAATTAAGCCCGAAGGGGTGTTTTAACACCTAATACCCTAAAGTCAACTGACTTGGGAGCTATTGGCCCAACGCTTGTTACATGGGTTGAGGAGAAAAGCTTAAAGGAATCAAACATTGCACTATCTACATATCAGTATCTGCGACCCGAGTTACTAAGCTCGTAGGGGTGTCTTAACACCTAATGCCCTAATACCAACTGGTCTGGGAGTCATTAGCTGAAAGCTCATTACATGGGTTAAAGATGCATGATATTTTTAAATTATATGTATATACATTAAAAAAAAAAGACAAAAATAATAATCCCAACCCAAGGAAGTTAACCTTAAACATTAGAACAAAAATTTTGTTTTCTTCCAAGAAAAGCCCCATAATTATGTGTTGATACATTGAGCACAAAAGAAAGGTTTATTAATATCTTGTTAAGTGGTATTGAGCAGATATATAAATTTAATGAGAGTTTGTTTATCTGGATAGATTAATGGAAGTTAAATGATGAATACCTTGCTTTGTGAAATTTGCAAATTTGTTTTCTATTTTAACGCTTTGATTACTAGGGACTAGTAATAAGCTGGTTGGGGGGTGTGATTAGTACTTAAAAGTGCATTTTTATCATGGTTTTATATCATCATTTTGCACTTGAAGTATCAATAACTCCTTAACTAAAATATGTTTTATAATAATGTATCTAATAATATAAGATACCTATAATTTATGGTAAATGTCTATTTTTAATGCAGGCCTATCACATAAATGAAAGGATTGATTGATGACTTGAAGAACTTAAATTGCAAGGATAAAGAGATGGCCAAACTTAGAAAAGAGATGTCGGTGCAATCCAAACCGGAACACTGTTCGGTAATTGGGTCATATCTGGAGCTACAGATCTCAGATTTAGGTCCAATTTATATGGATGGAAAGGTAAGACATAGGCCTACAACTTTCATATGGAGCCCAAGATCTAAAAAGGCCATTATCAAGTCCAAATTGTAGCAACAACAAAGAAGCCCGAATCTGTCTTCCAGCCCGAGCACTATTCGGTATTTTGGCCATATCTGGAGTTCTAGAAGTCCAAATGAGCTGAAATTTTTACACAAGAAAGCTGAGACAATTGCCTACAACTTTCATGTTTACAACTGGCTCCAATTTTGACGTTATCAATGACGTTTTGGGCAGACAAGAGAAGATAAGGATTGTCACCAAGTCAAAAGTTGGTCACCCACTTATCAATTAGTCATCAAATCAATAGTTCCCATTTTTGGCCTATAAAAGGAGGCATTTGCCATGCATTTAGGCATCTTGATTTCCAGATCAAGATCATGCTCTTCCTTTCTCTCTTTGTATTTTTTATGCTTTGTTTTCATTAATATTAAGTTTATGCCTTTCATTTCCTTTCCTTTACTTAGTTAACTTTTATGTTCTTATTTTGTTTATCTATTTTGCTTTCTTTCATTATGTCTAGCTAAGTTAATTATGTCAAGGTGAAAAGGTTACACTAATGGTGTAAGAATAAGTATAATGTAAACTTAATATGGACTTTAATGTTTGATACTAACATGTTTTATATTTGCTATCTTGTTCACTCTTTAATACTTTGCTTGTTAAATGACTAATCTTGATTTATGTTGTATAACACTTGGTACAACAAATGCTTGGCACTTTCATAGCCCATAATGTATGGTATAACCGACACCTGAGCTATGAAAGGAACTTGATTTGTTGTTAACATAAGTTATAATCATGAATGCTTGACGAGATTTACAAGTATTAGCATTAATTGAATAAGATGACTAATGTAATCATGTTAACAATATATAATCTGATTGGAACCTCCTTTGTGTGTGGTTTCCAATTCAATAATAAGAGTTTATACTATACTTGTTTGATATACCATTAGTGGAACCTCTAACCTTGACATTTGTTATTATCATTGTTTAATCGTTACATTAATATTCCATCTCAAAGTTCTCATCATCTTCTTCTTCTTCTCTTTCTTTATTATTATTATTATTACTACTACTACTACTACTACTACTACTACTACTACTACTACTACTACTACTACTACTACTACTACTACTACTACTACTACTACTACTACTACTACTACTACTACTACTACTACTACTACTACTACTACTACTACTACTACTACTACTACTACTACTACTACTACTACTACTACTACTACTATTAATCTAATGGTGTTCATGCTACAATTTAAGTTATTATAGGTATTACAAATCTTCTCAAATTCCCTTAAGTGCAAGTATGAATTTTCTAAATCTAAGCCATGAAAAGAAGGTAAAAGTTTAAAATTAAGATGAGATGCATTTGGAGGAGAAACTATGCATAATGATACACTTGTTCTTGTAGGATTCATGTGGTCTCTAAGTGTTCTAACACAGTTATTCTTGTTATTCTCATTATGAAACAACTGATTATCTTCTTTGGCCATATTTTTTGAAAATGATTAGGATACCATACAAAGTCTACCACTTAATGTACGTTACCAAACTCTTATGTACGTGGAAGAATTGATGTAATCATATTATTCGATAGTTTCACCCATATTTACCTAATGTTTTGTCCATGTTTTATATGTAAAATGCCTTGATATTCTTTGTTTTATGTTTTGAAGGCACTTTTGGATGAAAAATGCAAAACGGAGTAAATTGGAGATAATTGGCAGATTTGACTTTCAGTCGATGTTTTGTGCAGAGCGTGAGTTCTAGAGATCGAAATGAAGTGATTCTAGTGGCACTAAAAAGCTAACATCCATACCTTTCTGGAAATGGAATGCAAGAAAAATAAAGAGATAAAGATCATGGAAATCACATCCTTCAAAGTCAAATCTTGCATTCTGCCACTATTGACCTTTGTCTATTCAAAATTCAATATCTGGAGCTATAGAAGTCCAATTTATGCAAACTCAATTTTGTTGGATTCCTGACTCAAAGTCTGTAAATGCTCCAAATTTCAGCCAGAAACGATGTCAGATGAGAGAGATATGATTTTTCAAAGATGACAACTGAATTCTGCCAACAATCAGGTTTCATGAAGAAATGAGTCCAAATTACGTTTCGAAGCTTCTAAACCATCATCCAAGTTTTTATATCAGCAATTTAGCTTCTCTAAGTCAGAGCTTGAAGATTTCATGCAAGGCTATTTCTCTTTTTTAGGAAAAATAGTTATTGAAGTACTTAAATGTCAATTGTGAACTTAAGGGAGGACTACTTTGTAAATTAGGAACTAGGGTTTCTTAGCATATAAAAAGAAAGAGAGAGAGGAGAGAAGGGGGGCAGCAGCCAGAAGTTAAGAAACACAAATTCTCTCTTTACAAACCCAAAACTCATTCTCTCTTCATTCTTTAAGAGTAGTTGTTCAATAGTTATGCACGGCTAAGCTATTTTCTTGGTTGCAAGGACACAACAAACCTTTGGATTTCAAGAACCGTGAGATTTATTCTTCCTTTTATTTTCAGTTTATATTATGAATGAGTATGATTGTTTTCCTATGTATATTTCTATGATTGTTGTTGATAATTGCTAGAGCGGAACTCTAAGTTATTATTGTGAATAATTTATTGCTAAGTTTGATATCAAAACCGGAGTTGTGATGCATGAACTTGTGAAGCAACTAAGCTTGATAATTGTGGCGGAACTACATTATTAAACTTAGGGAGAACACTCAAATATCTTGTTCTTAGGGTTGCCATTGAACTAAATCATTAATGCAGACATTGTGATTGTTTGTTGGTTAGGGTTAGTTATACGGCGGATCCGTTAATTAACCAATATTAAGAAAAGATAAAAAATCAGAATATAAATTGTAGTTTTATTTCAAGGATCGGTTCTAATTTCTGTTGGTGGATGTGTGCTTGCAACTAAGGTTTGTTTTCTTGATAAATTTTGATTTCAATTGATTTTGTTTGCTAGTTTAATTTCTTCCATAGTTTAGATCATTACAAATCAAAACCCCCCAATTGCATAATGTATAGCATAAAAATCTAAACTAAATCTTCCTTGTGGGATCGACCCCTTGCTTGCACTATACTATCTTGTGTGTTGTGTTTTAAGCTAGGGTAATTAATTTGTGCGACCACGACATCGCAACAAATTTTGACGTCGTTGCTGGGGAAGTCATTTTAGTTGATTCTTGTGCTTGTATTGTTATTTTTAGTTGCTGTGATTTTTTATTTATATTTCTGAAAAAAAAAAGAGAAACAGAATTTTTGCTTGTGGCGGTATTGTTTATTTGCGGTGGCGGTACTGTTCAAAACAGAATTGTTTGTGGAATTAGGTTTTGGCTGTTCTTTTCCTGAAGGAAAACTACGTTGTGAACAAAACTAGTAGTGCACTACTAGCCCCACCCTATTGAGGCCAAATTCCACTGTTTTCGAAGGGTTTTAGGTAGTTTTAGTTTTCTAGCGTAAGATTTTCATACAATTTGCATTGTTTTCAGTCTCTTGTGTGATTGGTTTCTTTTGAGTTTTCTTGATGATTTATGCCAGTAACCCGTTCTACTAATCAAATTCAAGTGCAGTTGGATCTCGAAATAGAAAAAGCTTTACGCAGGTTACGAAAGGAAGCTCGTCTCAACACCATGGCTATTGCACGACATCGCAACAAAACACTCAAGGAGCTTGCTGCTCCTAACATGGAAAATCAGCCATTATACATAAACATTGACAATAATGTAAACATTGAGCTCAAATCTGGTTTTATACATTTGTTACCAACATTTAATGGTCTTGCAGGAGAAGATCCTCATACTCATCTCAAGGAGTTCCATATGGTTTGTGTTGGCATGAAACCGAATGGAGTTGATGAAGAACAAGTTAAGTTGAAAGTTTTCCCTTTCTCTTTAAAAAGGCAGCAAAGGCATGACTTTTCTCTATTCTCCCAAGATCTATTGAAACTTGGAATGCCATGAAGAAGATTTTTCTTGAGAAGTATTTCCCAGCATCTCGAGTTGCCAACATAAGGAAAGAAATATGAGGGATTCAGCAATCTCATGGAGAGACACTCTCCGAGTATTAGGAAAGATTTGAGCAACTATGCATTCAATGCCCTCATCATCAAATACCCGATCAGCTGCTCATTCAATATTTCTATGAAGGATTGATGTCTACTGATTGTAGTATCATTGATGCTGCAAGTGGAGGCGCATTGGTGGATAAGACACCCGAGGTTGCACGCCAATTGATCTCAAACATGGCAGCTAACTCAAAACAATTTGGCACTCGTGGAGACTTCTCCAACAAACGAGTAAATGAGGTAAGTATTTCTAACCTTGAAAATAAAGTTAATGATCTTACTTCTCTTGTGCATTCTTTGGCTTGTGGAAATGTGCAGCAGGTGAAAGTTTGTAGCATATGCTCCTTACAAGGACATGCTTCGGATATGTGCCCAACAATGCAAGAAGATTACATTGAACAAGCTCATGCAATTGATGGAGCATTCAATGGATAGACCCAGCGTAAATATGATCCCTTTTCCAACACGTACAATCCCGGATGGAGAGATCATCCCAACTTACGCTATGGCAACCCATCCCAACTAGGCAATCAAGGCCGACAGTTCCATCCCCATGGATTTCAGCCCCAACAGAATTATCAAGCAAGACAACCCTCTCCATTCACAAACTCCAATGTTATGGGGTCGTCATCCAATGATGATCTTCGTGAGATGATGAAAACTTTGGCTTCTAATACTGTTACCTTGCAACAAAATGTCATGTCTTTTCAACAGGAAACAAGGTCAAGTATTCACAACTTGGAGAAGCAAATGGGGCAAGTAGCTTTAAGTGGAGGGAAATTGGAGGCACAAATGAATGGAAAATTGTCCTCCTAAGCATTGAATCCAAAAGAGAATGTTAATGTGATCATGCTGAGAAGTGGGAAAGAACTTGAAGAGACAAGGTCAAAACAAATTGAGATGGAGGACGAAGAAGAGATAGAAATTGAACTGAGTACAAGGAAGGAACATCATCCTCCTCCACAAACTAAAACATCGACCAACACTCCAAAGGTAACTCCTCACTCAATGAATTCTAGTTTTAAAGCAATTCCACCCTTTCCTGTGAGTTCTTCTAGGTCAAAGAAAGAGTATAAAGAAAAAGAGATTTTAGAGGTTTTCAAAAAAGTAGAACTCAACATTCCTTTGCTTGATGCTATCAAGCAAATTCCCAAGTATGTCAAATTTTTGAAGGAGTTGTGTACTACCAAGAGAGCTTTCAAATTAAAAGGTCATGAAATGGTAAGTATAGGTGAAGTTGTGTCTACTGTTGTTCAAAAGAATATGCCTTTGAAGCAAAAGGACCCAGGTGCGTTTACTATCCCATGTGTTATTGGTAATGCTAGTTTCAAAAGGGCCTTGTGTGATTTAGGTGCATCCATTAGTGTTATACCCAAACATGTTTATGATTCTCTTAGTCTTGAGCCTTTGCATAAAACTAGCATTGTAATACAACTTGCGGATCGTAGTTTTGTTTTCCCACTTGGTGTGATAGAGGATGTCCTAGTCAAGATTGATACTTTGGTTATTCCATGTGACTTATATATTCTTGATATGGAACATGATTCTTGTGATTCATCAACCAACACTCCTATATTGTTTGGGAGACCATTCTTGAAAATTGCCAACACAAAGATTGATTGTGGTAAGGATACCTTGTCTATGGAGGTAAGAGATGAAAAAATTGAATTCAATTTTCATGATGCAATGAAATATCCTTATAGCAATGTTTATTCTATCACATGCTATGACCAAATTGATAAGTGTGTGCAGCAAGTTCTTGATTTTGATTGTGAAGACGGATTAAGCATTGCTTTGAGTTATGGCTATGATTTCACCAAGATAGAAGAGATGGAGAGGCACATATGTGTTCCCCCAAAACATGCACAAATCAGTATTGGCCTTACAAGCTTTACAAACCGTTCCCCATGGTAATGTCTTTATTGATTTAGTACTCTCACATAAAAAGCTTTTACCATCTATTTTACAGGCCCCCGAGTTAGAATTAAAACCTTTGCCCAATAATTTGAAGTATGTATTCATTGGCGATAACAATACACTTCCTATTATCATAGCAAAAGGTTTGACAAGTATGCAAGAGGAAAAACTTGTGAAGTTATTATGTGATCACAAGACGACCATTGGATGGACTTTAGCTGACATCAAGTGCATTAGTCCCTCAATATGTATGCATCACATACTATTGGAGGACAACACAAAACCAACAAGGGAAATGTAAAGGAGGTTGAACCTGCCTATGATGGAGGTAGTGAAAGCTGAAATTTTAAAACTATTAGATGCAGGAATCATTTACCCCATCACTGATAGTAAATGGGTGGTGCCAATCCATGTGGTGCCTAAAAAGATCGGAATCACATTGGTGAAAAACAAAAATGATGAGCTCATTCCTACTCGCATCTCGAGTGGATGAAGAATGTGTGTAGATTACAAAAAGCTCAATTTTTCTACACGCAAAGATCATTTCCCATTACCATTCATGGATCAAATGCTTGAACGCCTAGCAGGTAAGTCTTTTTATTGCTTTCTTGATGGATATAGTGGATACAATCAGATTGTTATTAATCCTGAGGATCAAGAAAAAACTACATTTACATGTCCATTTGGTACATATGCATATAGGAGAATGCCTTTTGGTCTTTGTAATGCTCCTGCAACTTTTCAAAGATGCATGATAAGTATTTTTTTTTACTATGTTGAAAGAATAATCGAGGTTTTTATGGATGATTTCGCGGTGTATGGTGATTCTTTTGATAAATGTCTAGAAAATTTATCTTTGATCTTAAAAAGGTGCATTGAAACAAACCTTGTCTTGAACTATGAAAAGTGTTATTTTATGGTAGAATAAGGAATAGTTCTTGGGCATGTTGTGTCTTCACATGGATTACAAGTTGATAAAGCTAAGATAGATGTTATTTCATCATTGCCTTACCCCTCATGCGTGAGGGAAGTTCGTTCTTTTCTAGGCTATGCAGGTTTCTATCGATGTTTTATCAAAGATTTCTCGAAGATTACAACACCCTTGTGCAGACTATTAGCCAAAGAAGTGGATTTTGTGTTTGATCAAGCCTGTAAAGCTGCCCACGATGAGCTTAAGAGACGTGTCACATCTGCCCCTATCATCCAACCACCAAATTGGGATGAACCTTTTGAGATAATGTGTGATGCAAGTGACTATGCAGTAGGAGCTGTGCTTAGGCAAAGAATTGGGAAGAATTTGCATGTTATCGCCTACGTTTCTCGCATGTTGGATGGAGCACAATGCAATTACATACAACTGAAAAGAAACTTTTTGCAGTGGTGTTTGCTCTTGAAAAATTCAGGTCATATCTACTTGGTACAAAAGTCATTGTTTTTACTGACCATGCAGCTCTCAGGTATCTTTTGAAGAAGAAGGAGTCCAAACCAAGACTGATTAGGTGGATCTTGCTTTTACAAGAATTCGATCTTGAGATCAAAGACAAAAAAGGTGTCCAAAACCATGTGGCTGATCACTTGAGTGGACTGAGGACCGAGGATATTCCAACTGAAATAATAAGAGAAACATTTCCTGATGAACAGTTGTATATGTTGCACTCCTCTACAAGACCATGGTATGCTGATTTGGTGAACTATTTAGTCACCAAAGAATTCCCTCCAGGTTTGTCTACATCCCAAAAGGACAAGTTACGAGCTGATGCTAAATATTATTTTTGGGATACTCCTTACTTGTGAAAATTTTATGTGGATCAAGTAGTAAGGAGATGTGTACCACAGGATGAATTTTATTCCATTCTCACTTTTTGTCATTCTCATTCTTGTGGTGGGCATTTTGGATAAAAAAGAACAGCCCACAAGGTACTTGAAAGTGGTTTCTATTGGCCTTCTATTTTTAAAGATGCACATCACTTCTGCAAATCATGTGAAAATACCAAAAAACAGGTAATTGACACGACTAAAAGATTGATGTCTTCTCCTAAGTACAGGAGTGTCGAAGTAATAAATAACCCGGCAAGACCAGGGTCGAACCACAGGGAGTTTAATTGTACAAATTATAAATAACAATAATACAACAATAACAACAATAATTGTAATAACAATAATAATAGTAATAGTAATAAAAGTAGTAGTAGTACTAATAATAATAATAATAATAATAATAGTAATAGTAGTAGTAGTAATAATAATAATAATAATACTAATAATAATAGTAGTAGTAGTAGTAATAATAATAATAATAATAATAATAAAGAAGAAGAAGAAGAAGAAGAAGAAGAAGAGAACTTTGAGATGGAATATTAACGTAAAGTTTTAACAACGATAACAATAAATGTCAAGGTTAGAGGATCCACTAATGGTATGTCAAACAAGTATAGTATAAACTCTTATTAGTCAATTGGAAACCACACACAAAGGAGGTTCCGATTATAGATTGTTAACATGATTACATTAGTCATCTTATTCGATTAATGCTAGTATTTGTAAATCTCGTCAAGCATTCATGATTATAACTTATGTTAACAACAAATCAAGTTCCTTTCATAGCTCAGGTGTCGGTTATACCATACAGTATGGGCTATGAAAGTGCCAAGCATTTGTTGTACTAAGTGTTATACAACATAAATCAAGATTAATCATTTAACAAGCAAAGTATTAAAGAGTAAACAAGATAACAAATAAAAAACATGTTAGTATCAAACATTAAAGTCCATATTAAGTTTACACTATACTTATTCTTACACCATTAGTGTAACCTTTTCACCTTGACATAATAAACTTAGCTAGACATAATGAAAGAAAGAAAAATAAGAAAACAAAATAATAACATAAATAAGATAAAAGTTACCTAAGTAAATGAAAGGAAATGAAAGGCATAAACTTGATATTAATGAAAGCAAAGCATAAACATTACAAAAAATACAAAGAAAGAAAGCAAGAGCATGATCTTGATCCGGAGACCAAGATGCCTAAATGCATGGCAAATGCCTCCTTTTATAGGCCAAAATTGGGAACTATTGATTTGATGACTAATTGATGAGTGGGTGGCCAACTCTTGACTTGGTGACAATCCTTATCTTCTCTTGTCTGCCCAAAACGTTATTGATAACGTCAAAATTGGAGCCACGTGAAACATCAAAGTTGTAGGCAATTGTCTCAGCTTTCTTGTGTAAAAACTTCAGCTCATTTGGACTTCTATAACTCTAGATATGGCCAAAATACTGAACAGTGCTCGGGTTGGAGGACAGATTCGGGCTTCTTTGTTGTTGCTATAATTTGGACTTGAAAATGGCCTTTTTAGATCTTGGGCTCCATATGAAAGTTGTAGGCCTATGTCTTACCTTTCCAACCATATAGAGTAGACCTAAATCTGAGATCTATAGCTCCAGATATGACCCAATTACCGAATAGTGTTTCGGTTTGAATTGCACCGACATCTCTTTTCTAATTTTGGTCATCTTTTGCCCTTGCAATTTAAGTTCTTGAAGTCATCAATCAATCCTTTCATTTATGTGATAGGCCTGCATTTAAAATGAACATTTACCACAAATTAAAGGTATCTTATATTATTAGATATATTATTATAAAACATGCTTTAGTTAAGGAGTTATTGATACTTCAAGTGCAAAATGATGATATAAAACCATAATAAAAATGCACTTTTAAGTACTAATCACCCCCCCAACTAGCTTATTACTAGTCCCTAGTAATCAAAGCGTTAAAATAGAAAAATAATTTGCAAATTCCACAAAGCAAGGCATTCATCATTTAACTTCCATTAATCTATCCAGATAAATAAACTCTCGTTAAATTTATATACCTGCTCAATACCTCTTAACAAGATATTCATAAACCTTTCTTTTATGCTTAATGTATCAACACATAATTATGGGTTTTTCTTGGAAGAAAACAAAATTTTTGTTCTAATGTTTAAGGTTAACTTCCTTAGGTTGGGATTATTATTTTTATCTTTTTTTTTTCTTCTTGTTTTTTTTTTAAATATATATACATATAATTTAAAAACACCATGCATCTTTAACCCATGTAACAAGCTTTCAGCTAATGACTACCAGACCAGTTGGTCTTAGTGCATTAGGTGTTAAGACACCCCTACGAGCTTAGTAACTCGGGTCACAGATACTGATATGTAAATAGTGTAATGTTTGATTCCCTTAAGCTTTTCTCCTCAACCCATGTAACAAGCGTTGGGCCAATAGCTCCCAAGTCAGTTGACTTTAGGGTATTAGGTGTTAAAACACCCCTTCGGGCTTAATTGCTTAGGTTAGGGAGGCTACGAAACCAAACTTATCTACATTTTTATTATCATCATTTTTTTTTCTTTTTTTTTTCTTTTTTTTCTTTTTCTTTTTGTTTTTTAATTATATACTATCCCTTTCCCTTAGTTGTTACCTTTAACAAAAGAACATAAATAATGTAATAATCCAATATGCAACCCACAATTATATGTTAAAGTGTGTGTGTGTAAATTAAGGTTTAAGAATACATGTTAAATAAGTATATGAGCAGAATTAAGTGGTAACAATACGAGAGTTTGTAAATCTGAATATTTCAGGAAGTATTATAATAGACCTTGTTAAGAATGGTTACTAAGATGCGTCTCAAGAGTCACTTTAACAAAAGAAC
>NW_011501554.1:0-17637 GCF_000495115.2 Populus euphratica
ATATAATAATTTAAATTGTAGCATGAACATCATCAGATTAAAGCTTTTTTCTTTTTCATTAAAAGATAAAGCTAAAACATGGCTACAAAATTTAAGACCAGGATCCATTCGTGCTTGGGATGAAATGCAACAACAGTTTTTAAAGAAGTTTTTCCCATCTCAGAGAACAAACTCTTTCAAAAGACAAATCACCACTTTCACTCAAAAACCAGGAGAAACATTTTACCAATATTGGGATAGGCATCGAGACTTGCTTAGTACTTGCCCTCATCATGGTCTTGAAACATGGAGATTGGTTTCACATTTTTATGAAGGGTTAACACCTAAAGATAGGCAAATGGTTGAATTGATGTGCAATGGAACTTTTGAAGATAAAGACCCTGATGAAGCAATGGAGTATTTAGACTTGTTAGCTGAAAATGCTCAAAATTGGGATACCGCGGGTACTTATGAGGCACCGAGTAAAACTCAACCTCATACCTCTAGTGGATGTATGTACAACCCTAGGGAAGATCATGACCTTCAAGCCAAGTTTGCATCTTTAGCTAGAAAAGTCGAGACACTAGAATTGAAAAAGAGTGGTCAATAAAAATCTGTTGAAAACATTGTGTGTCAAATCTGTGAAACAAATGAACACTCAACCAATAACTGTCCAACCTTGCCTTCTTTTAAGGAATGTCTCCAAGAACAAGCCCATGCTTTAAACAGTTTCGAAAGGCCCAATCGTAACCCATATTTGCAAACATACAATCTTGGTTGGAGAAATCACCAAAATTTCAGTTGGAAGAGTGACAATGCACAAACTTCACAACCACAGTTTCAAGCACACCATAATTTCCAAAATTATCATGGATATGAACCTCCTTATGCTCCACCTCCTACAAGAAATTTTGAGGAAACTTTGGATGCATTCATTGAAAAGCAAGAGACAATCAACACTCAACTTGCTCAAAGCATAACAGATTTTAAAGACACTCTTGCAAAATTCACATCTGCTCTCAATTTTCAAGAGAAAAGTAAGTTTGCATCTCAACCACAACAAAATCCCAAGGGGCAATACAATGCAAATGCAAGTAGTTCTGGAAGTCAACACATGGATCAAGTCAAATCAGTCATCACTCTTCGTAGTGGTAAGGTTATTCAAAAACCAATTCTTGAACCTTGTGAGAAAGACGATGAGTCAATCTCTGAGGGTAAGGAAGGGGTTGAATCTGAATATTGCAAAGAAAAGACCGATTCCCCATTAACACTTCTATTTCCTTATGCCATGACCAATCAGGAAGAAATCGAGGATGAAAAAGGCACCGAAAATGTTGATGCAGATCTTTTATCAAAAGTGACAACAGATTCAACACCCGACATGACACCAATCGATGATTACTTTCCTGATGAATTTTTACTTTCTCTTAGTTCAATGCCTTGGTTTGCTAAAAATATCAATTTTCTTGCTTCAGGATTTTTGCCAGCTCACTGGAGTACCGAAGATAAAATAAAATTTTTGAGCAGCATGCAAAAATTTTATTGGGATGACCTTTACTTATTCAATTATTGTCCTGATCAAATATTTCAAAGATGCATTCCCGACAATGAGGTAAGTAATGTCATTAAATTTTATCACTCTAAGGCACGTGGGGATCATTTCTCATAAAAAAAAAAGGATTGTAGAAATCTTACAAAGCGGATTTTATTGGCCCGCCATATTCAAGGAATCACATGCATTCCGCAAAACCTGTGAAAATTGTCAAAAGGTGGGATTTATTTCAAAACACAGAGAGTTTGTAGATAATCTTCTATTGACTCTTAAGTCTCATCATAGTCGAGATAAGTATCGTGCAATTCATGATTTATGGCCACTATTTCATAAAGAACATGATCGACTTAGTCTTGGGAATCTGACTAAAAAAGACCCTGTTTGCTAGTTTTTAAGAAAACTGGATGGGAAGCCTATCCCCCACCCATAAAGGGTGTTTAAGCCGTTCTTGGACGTAAAACCAAGGGAAGATATGAGCCACAATCACAACTACCTATACATACACATGCTTTTTCAAAAGTAAATAAATAAATAAATAAAAAGAGAGAGAGTGTGTGTGAGACTCTAGCTGGCCTATATATAGGTGTTATGATTGCCTTTCTAATTTCACATCTATAAAACCCTCTCTTCCTTCCTTTCATTTCTACTCAACCCATACATTCAACAAATACAGAAGTGTGTAGAAATGGCAAGTTCCTCAAGTCATCATATAAGAAATATTTATGTTTTTGGTGGATCTAGTCCTGGGAAAGAAAAGGAGTTTTTAGAATCTGCAAATCATCTTGGTCAAGTGCTAGCTGAGAGAAAGATTCATTTAGTGTATGGGGGAGGCAGTCTTGGGTTAATGGGAGGTGTGTCAATAGTTGCATTTTTAGAAGGTAGTCAAGTTTTGGGGGTCGTCCCCGAAGCTTTAGCACAAGGGGACATCATTGGAAAAACAATTGGAGAGGAACATCAAGTCTCCACAATGTCGGCTCGAATGAATGCAATGTTTAACCATGCTGATGCCTTCATTGCTTTACCAGGTGGTCTAGGCACATTGGAAGAGATCTTTCATATTTCCTCTTGGGCTCAACTACACATTCACCATAAACCCATAGGTTTGTTAAATGTTAATGGTTATTATGATAAGTTGTTGTCTTTTCTTAATCATGCTATGGAACAAGAATTTCTAACTTCTTCTGCACGACAAATCATAATCTTTGCTGCTACTGCTGAACAATTAATTGACCAACTACAATCCTTCATTCCTGTAATTGATCCTTCCATGAGTCGTATAAATTGGTCAACTAAGGAAAGCTGTAAAAAGCATAGATTGGATTTGAGCCTTCATTTGTGAATTTTTGTGTGTTTTATTTTTATTATTGTGTTTTGTTATTTCTTATTTTTGTTTCAGTGTGTTTCAAGTTTGTCAATGTTCGTTATTTCAGGTGATATCTTCTATACTCTATCTTTCTACCTTTAAACATTGAGGACAATGTTTTGTTTTGGTTGGGGGGAGAGGGTAGCAGTTGATAAAAAAAAATTATTTTTCATTTCATAAAGCATGTGCATAATTGTTGTTACTAGGATGGCAGAGTAAATGAGCTCTTTTGTTAAAGTGACTCTTGAGACGCATCTTAGTAACCATTCTTAACAAGGTCTATTATAATACTTCTTGAAATATTCAAGTTTACAAACTCTCGCATTGTTATCACTTAATTCTGCTCATATACTTATTTAACATGTATTCTTAAACCTTAATTTACACACACACACTTTAACATATGATTGTGGGATGCATATTGGATTATTACATTATTTATGTTCTTTTGTTAAAGGTAACAACTAAGGGAAAGGGATTGTATATAATTAAAAAGAAAAAAAGAAAAACATGAAAAAGGAAAGAGATTGTATACAATTAAAAACAATAATAAAAAAAAGAAAAAAAATGATAATAATAAAAATGTAGATAAGTTTGGTTTCGTAGCCTCCCTAACCTAAGCAATTAAGCTTGAAGGGGTGTTTTAACACCTAATACCCTAAAGTCAACTGATTTGGGAGCTATTGGCTCAACGCTTGTTACATGGGTTGAGGAGAAAAGCTTAAGGAAATCAAACATTGCACTATCTACATATCAATATCTGCGATGCGAGTTACTAAGCTCGTAGGGGTGTCTTAACACCTAATGCCCTAAGACCAACTGGTGTGAGAGTCATTAGCTGAAAGCTCATTACATGGGTTAAAGATGCATGGTGTTTTTAAATTATATGCATATATTTTTTAAAAAAAAAAAACAAGAAGAAAAAAAAGACAAAAATAATAATCCTAACCCAAGGAAGTTAACCTTAAACATTAGAGCAAAAATTTTGTTTTCTTCCAAGAAAAGCCCCATAATTATGTGTTGATACATTGAGCACAAAAGAAAGGTTTATGAATATCTTATTAAGAGGTATTGAGCAGGTTTATAAATTTAACGAGAGTTTGTTTATCTGGATAGATTAATGGAAGTTAAATGATGAATACCTTGCTTTGTGGACTTTGCAAATTGTTTTTCTATTTTAACGCTTTGATTACTAGGGACTAGTAATAAGCTGGTTGGGGGGTGTGATTAGTACTTAAAAGTGCATTTTTATCATGGTTTTATATCATTATTTTGCACTTGAAGTATCAATAACTCCTTAACTAGAGCATGTTTTATAATAATATATCTAATAATATAAGATACCTTTAATTTGTGGTAAATGTTCAATTTAAATGCAGGCCTATCACATAAATGAAAGGATTGATTGATGATTTTAAGAACTTAAATTGCAAGGGCAAAAAGATGACCTAAATTAGAAAAGAGATGTCGGTGCAATCCAAACTGGAACCCTATAAGTGATGGATATCCATCCTTCGTATAGCATGATATTAGGAAGGCCATGGATACACACCTCTAGGGCTGTGACATCATCTCTACACCAATGTCTGAAATACATTATCAATGGTACTTTAGTGAAAGTTAAGGCAGAAGAAACCTTGTCCATGATAAGGAATGTGGCGGTCCCTTATATTGAAGCAGAAGATTGCAAAGATGGAAATCTCCATGCCTTCGAGATTGTGAACACCGAATGGGTACCAGAGAATACGGTGTTGAGAAGACTAGTTATTTCTAATACTGCCAGAATGATAGCTAAATACGTTTTGAAACATGGGCTACCATTCCAGAATGATCCAATTGATAGAAATCTTAAAAGAGTCAACTTGATGAAAATTAAGGTTGCTGATCAGAGGTTTGGGCTTGGCTTTAAGCCTAAGAAAGATGATCACAAGAGAGCTGCTAGGATAAAGTGAGAAAGAAGGTTGGCCAGAATAGAAGGAAGAAAGCCAGAGGAAGAAGATATTGTAATCCCACCTATCCATGTTTCTTTTCCAAAGTCAGCATATGTGATGAAACTTGAAAACATGATGGAAGTCTTGGGACACAAACTTGCTATCATGGATATCAACAATGTAGAGGAAGGTGAAGGTAAAGGCTGGAACTGTGATGATGAGCAAAAAACAACAAAAGAAGATGAATTGTTACCTTAGTTAACTATCTATTCTCTAAAAGAGGCTCCAACTAGCGCCTTTGTACGAAAGCTTTCAGTTGATGAAGTATTCTAGAATTAGAAGATTGAGGAAGCCCCGTTGTTTTCAAGAAGTAATGATTAAGCGTCTACTTATATTTACTTTTATGTGCTCTGTGTGCTTTGCATTATAGTTTGCTTTGTGTTTTTATACCTAGTTGGAAATCTTGGCTCAAGATGACAACATAAGGTCTTTTCATAATTGTTGAGCTAACTTTTAAAATATTATTGAGATCAAGCATTTTCATCAGCATTTGTTATCTTTCTTTTGTTTTGTTCGGCTACAAGATATGCATTCACACTAAAAACACCTTCCGCTTTCAGGAATTCTAAAAGTGAATCCTCCATAAATCCATAAACATATTGCATTGAAAATGAATGGCCAAACTTTGATAAGGATGAGATTGCAATAGATGAAGAGGAATGGAATGAAGAGTTTGCTAGATGGGTAGAACAGTCGGAGCATGCTTGGAAACCAGTTATAACCAAATTAAAATGGCTGAAGAAGATAAAGAGAAAACCACTTTTGTCACATCATGGGTCAAAACCATCATTTTCGGTCAAAACCGAGTCCACCGAGTAAATACGGGTCCCACCATGTCGACTGGGATGAAAAATGAGTTTCGGGCCGTTTCAGGTCAAAACTATCATTTTTGGTCAAAACCGAGTCCACCAAGTCAATACGGGTCCCACCATGTTGACCGGTATAAAAAATGAGTTTCAGGCTATTTTTGGTCAAAATTGTTATTTTTAGTCAAAAAACCCGGTCCACCGAGTTGATACCCGTATAAATTTTTTTTTTATGTTCCAATATAATTTTCGGTAATTAAAATTTATTTTTAGCGATTGAAAAGCTTTTCCTAATACTGATTTGAGTTTTTAATTTTACCCCTATAAATAAATATTATTATTATATATAATAAAACAAAAAAATAATACAATTTTGTTACAATAGGCGGAGGATTTTTACCGATGGTAGGCGATGCAGCCGTACATTGAAAATTTTGCACAATCCGTGATTCTATGTCCCCTTTTCATTAGCTATAAATAGCCAATGAAACTAACCCAGAAAGAAGGAGAAAAAAAGAAAAGTAGAGAAATCTACATCCGAGAGCGTACTATTTGTGTTACTATTTGACATTGTGAATTTTATTTTCTACTTTTTCTTCACACGAGTAAGATATTGATTTTTTAAAAAAACAATTTGAAAAATACCAAAAATATCCTAACTGTTAGATCTAATAGTGTTTAAATCTGGGCCTTTGATTGTTTAGGATACAATAGGCTTTAACACACTAGATTAAAACTCAAATCCATCTCAGCCTTTAAAATAATCTTCCTTTCGATCCTGTTGCGCCACATCATTAGGTGTACCAAACACTCGGTACACCGCGCCACACCGAAACAAACCTCAGCCCATCCGGACCGTCCGATCAACTTGCAGATCAAGCCAATCACAGCCGCACAATCCGTTCATCCGCGATCCAACGGTTCACAGCCTTCAGATGCACCGGTGCACCATGCTCGCGTTCACACAGTAGCAAAATCTCGGAGCCTCTCTCTCCTCTCGTCGGTGATTCTCTCTCTCATCGAATCTTTCATTTCCAGCCGTTTTAAGCCGCCAAACCACCACAGAAGGGTGCATCGTCCCCTCTGAAGCAAAACCCCAGCCGTTTTACGCGTTTGCACCGCCACATCTGGCCGAAAAAAGGCCACAATTTTCATCGGCCACTGAAGCTTCAAACCAACGATTCTCGCTTTTCAGCAATCAACGGCCGTCGAGACCACCACCATCAGAATCCTCACTCTCAGATCTACCAGAATCAACCATTTTTTGGTCAAAAGCTCGCCAGAAAATTTCGCCGCCTCTAACAGTAACTGCGCGTGAGGCACACGCGTCGCCAGTGGCATTTTCATAAATTTCCAACAAATCCAAGGGTATTTCAGTCTTTTACCTATATAGTGGCACTCATGTAATTTTTTACGATTTTTATGCTATTTTTGATATTTTTATATATAAATACTTGTAAATATTTTTGCTTGTAAAAAAAACCAAAAAACCAAAAAAACAAAAATAAATATAAAAGAAATAACAACGCGGGTCCAACACCCATTTTATCATGTTATTGTTTGTGGGTTCAAAACCGGATTATGAAGTATGGATATACCTATTTCTCAACGATATCAAAATAATTTTTGTTTTATAAAATAAATATTATTTTTCAACACGTCTCTTTTATTTACAGAAAAGGACCAATGCCAAAAATTTAAAATACCAAATATGGATTATGTCTATTATTATTTCTTTTAGTAAATCAGACGTAACTCTCTTTTTAAGGGACAAACGTCGACATTTTAGACAAAATCTCCTAGTTTTATGGACTGATGTCATTTTTAATGTGTCTCCTATTTTTAGGGACCGACGTTAACCATCTTAAAAATTTTACAAATAAGCTTAAAATATAATAGCATTTGAATCAAATAAAAAACATACAAGTAAGGGTAGCCTTTCTCTGAAAGGATGTTTTAAGGGTGATGTCTACCTTCCCTTAATCATAACTAACCTAGTACCTGAATCTCTAGGACCAATGTCTAATTTTAGATTTCTAGTTCCCTCAAATTACTAGATGATGACTCTAATAAAAATCTTTGTTTCTCCCAATGGAGAAAAAAAATATTATTCTTTTTGTTAAACAAATAAAAAAAAGTGGAGTCGTTGCCTAGCACCGTGTAGCGATACCTTTTATGCAATGTCATTCAAATTTTAAATGTGAAAAACAAAAAACAAAATTTAAAAAAATAATATTTTAATTGTACAAAATTTTAAAAAGTTGTTTAGTTGTTGTAAAATGTTTAATAGGGCCGGTGCATTGGTGTTCTATTTCCCCATTATCCAACAATGGTTCCATCGTTGGTAGCAACAATATCAATAAGAAAACAAAGAAAACACACACACACACACGTGTGGAGAATGAGCTGAGAAACTAATTTGATGAAATGCACAGTATGTATATATGTTGTTTTTCTTTTTTTGGAATTAAGTCATCAATTCAATGCTTTTTTAACATACTGTTTCATGGATTAATGATGTTATTTTACAAGAGAAATAATAAAAACATATGATAAAAAGATATTATAACTCTTTAGACTGTTGAAACTTACTATGGTTTACTATACATCCATCCCAAGATTGGATGATTTACTTCTTTTTCTTTTTTTAATTCATGTGTACCTTTTTTATTTGCTAACTTGCTGAAATAATTTTAGTATTTCAAAAATAATATAATTTTTATTTGACCAATAAATTTAGCTAAACTTTTACAAAAAAAAATACAAAGGTCATGTTTTATGTACATTTAGACTTTCATAGTTATTAGACATTGGAGAGGTCTTCATAAAAGATCCAAAAGCTAACATATATGAATTGTATTAGATTTTTAGTTGATTTACAATTTTTTTCCTATTTTATTTAGAATTTTTTTTATATTTGTTTCAGATGTTTTTAACTATTATAAATAAGGTTATTTTTTATAGACTTTGATTTCAGAATAATCTATTATATGATTATAAGAGGATTCCTTTTAATTTAGTTTTTCATTGTACTCTAACTTATCAAAAAATTAACCAAGTTTCATGGTATTTTCTATATTATTTATTCATGTCTCTTTATAAGTGTTGGGTGAGGGTTTGATTTTTATAGTCTCAGTGCCTCAGTACAAGTTACCATTATATTAATCTTAATCACAAGTCTGAATTTAACTTTCTTAAAAAAAGTTGATTCGATTATGAGTTTTTAGATCTTTATATTTACAGGTTCCATATCAGTTGGTATTAAAGCAATATTTTAAAATCATATTATCTCTATTTATCTTTTAGTTGTTGTAATTTCATGTTATGTCTATATCCACATTATTTCATCGTCATCATAATTTAGAACTAAGTTATTGGAGAAGGTTTTTTTTTTTTTAAAAAAAAGATTACTTGTGATTGTGATTTGGATGTTTACAATTCAAAAAAAAAAGGAAGAGAAAACAAAGAAATCCCAAAAAATGAAAAAAAAAAGGTTTAGGAAAAAAAAAGGGTTTTCTTCAAATTTTGGATTCGAGAACTCAAATATAAAAATATTTTATTCTTAAGATATATTTGTGTCATATCTTGATTTTAAAATTATTTAGACAAATTTTGTTGGATTGTTTCTAAAATTACAAAAAAAATAAAAATAAAAATCACAACAACTAGTCTTATGTTAAAAATTTATTTTGTTGTTGATTTCAAGTTTGATACATAACAATCAGTCCAAAAATAGTGTCTTTACTTTGTTTGAAATGTTTGACTTCTATTTCACTATTTTTCCTAATTTCCTAATTTTTTATGTCTTTGTATCTTCATATTTTGCATGAATTCACTTTGTTATTCATGTTTTTGTATTTGTAGCTTTGTATTGAAAGTTTTATAATCTATAAATCAAGATGTTAGATGATGTAGGTTTATAACCCATAAAGCATTTTTGTAATTATTTAAAAAATGGATCTAAAAAAATATCTCAATTTCTTTATGAAAATATTTCTTATATTAATTTAAACTTCAAGCTTTAACTAGTTCTTAATTAAAAAATTTCATTCTTTTTAAAAAGTTTTCATCCATATTTCCATTCAATTATTATTATTATTATTATTGTGAAATTGCACGGAACTTAATGTATTATATTAAATGATTTTAACAAAAGTCTTTAACATAAAAAAAATAGTTTAAAAATTAAATTAATATAAAAATATTTCATATACAAAATCAATAATACCCAGTTTATTTAATGTTTGTCCTAAATCAATAATTTCATCCTTCTTTTTATTTCAAAATTTCCAACCCTAATTTATGTCAAGTCCTTTTTTTATGGCCACTTTTATAACTTTGTTATGTCTTTTCACATCACTTATTTTTCTACTATTATGTATGAAATGATCTCTTAGAATTAGAGCCATTTTCTACACCAAAAAATATGAACCTTCTTAATATCAACTATGTTCTTTTCTTTGTACTTTGAATATGTACTTTGATATAAAACTTTATCTAAAAAGAATCTCAAATATTGGGTAGCTATCTTGACATAAAACTTATCATAATCTTAGTTTACAGAGTTATCAAAGTAGAAAGTTATTACCAAAACCTAGCTACTAGATAATTAGGATCTCTAACTATATTTCCTTATAACCATATCAATTTGTCTTACATTATAGGGTGAACATCACCACTAGTTATATGCAGCTAAATGAATACTCTTAATTTGATTGGATTGGCTATTCTCTGCCAATAAAATTTGCTATTAGTTATTTCATAATATTTAGCCAATTTTCTATTTCCTAGAAAAACTAAGAAGCAAACTAGTATCTCCTATGCTTTTTCACAAAGACAATCCATTAGTATCAATATATTATTAACTCTCATAAAAGTTTTATAATTAACACACAAAATACATTGGAGATAACTTTTTTTTTTTCATTATTAACAATACAATAAAAGAGGAGGGGTTTTACTATATTACCCTTCCTTACAAAACATTATTTATTTCAATAATTATTTTAATCTATGTTTTGTTTTTTAATTTCAAATGTTGGGTTCCAAGTATAGTATGTCAAACAAGACATATTATTATTATTATTATTATTATTATTATTATTGTTACTATTATTGTTGTTATTATTGTGTTGTATTATTGTTATCTGTAATTTATACAATTAACCTCCCTGCGGTTCGACCCCGGTCTTGCCGGATTATTTATTACTTCAACACTCCTATACTTGGGAGAAGATATCAATCTTTTAGTTGTGTCAAGTTCTTGGCACCGTTGCTAGGGAGGTAAGTTCTTGTACAAATTATAATATTTATTTTAATTTCTCTTTTTACTTTTCTTGTATATGACTTTGTTTCTTCTTCTTTTGTTTTTTTTTATTCTATTCCTACATGTGCATGAGAGTGTGGTCACGTATATTAAGTGGTAGACTTTGTAGGGTATCCCCATCATTTTTAGAAAATATGGTCAAAGAAGATAACTAGTCACTTCATAATGAGAATAATGAGAATAACCGTGTTAGAACACTTAGAGATCACATGAATCCCATAAGAACAAGTTTACTATCATGCATAGTTTTCTCCCCTAATGCATCTCATTTTAATTTTAACCTAGGCAATATTCAATTTTTACCTTCTTTTCATGGCTTAGATTTAGAAAATCCATACTTGCATTTAAGAGAATTTGAGGAGGTCTGTAACACCTATAATGACTCAAATTGTAGCATGAACACCATCAAATTAAAGCTTTTTCCTTTTTTATTAAAAGATAAAGCTAAAACATGACTACAAAATTTAAGACCAGGATCCATTCATGCTTGGAATGAAATGCAATAACAGTTTTTAACGAAGTTTTTCCCTTCTCATGGAACAAACTCTTTCAAAAGACAAATCACTAGTTTTACTCAAAAATCAGGAGAAATATTTTATCAATGTTAGGATAGATATCAAGACTTACTTAATACTTGCCCTCATCATGGTTTTGAAAAATGGATATTGGTATCATATTTTTATAAAGGCTTAACATCTAAAGATAGGCAACTGGTTGAATTGATATGCAATGGAATCTTTGAAGATAAAGACTCTAATGAAGTAATGGAGTACCTAGACTTGCTAGTTGAAAATACTTAAAATTAGGACACTACAGGCACATATGAGACTCTAAGTAAAATCCAACCTCATACATATAATGGAGGTATATACAACCTTAGGGAAGATCATGACTTTCAAGTCAAGTTTGCATCTTTAGCTAGAAAAGTCGAGACACTATAATTAAAAAAGAGTGGTCAATTAAAATCTATTCAAGATATTGCGTGTCAAATCTGTGAAACAAATGAACACTCAACCAATGATTGTCCAACCTTGCCTTCTTTTAAGGAATGTCTCTATGAACAAGCCCATGCTTTAAATAGTTTCCAAAGGGCCAACCACAACCCATACTCACAAACATACAACCTTGGTTGGAGAAATCACCCAAATTTTAGTTGGAAGAGTGAGAACAATGCATAAACTTCACAACCACCATTTCAAGCACACCACAATTTCCAAAATTCTCATGGATATGCACCTCCTTATGCTCCACCTCCTAGAAGAAATCTTGAGGAAACATTGCATGCATTCATTGAAAAACAAGAGACAATCAATACTCAACTTGCTCAAAACATGACAGATTTTAAAGATACTCTTGCAAAATTAACATCTGCTCTCAGTTTCCAAGAGAAAGGTAAGTTTCCATCTCAACCACAACAAAATCCCAAAGGGCAATACAATGCAAATGCAAGTAGTTCCAGAAGCCAACACATGGATCAAATCAAATCAGTCACTACTCTGCGCAGTGGTAAGGTTATTGAAAAACCCTCTCTTGAACCTTATGAGAAAGATAATGAGTCAATCTCTAAGGGTAAGGAAGGGGTTGAATTTGAAAATTGCAAAGAAACGATTGAGTCACCGCCAACACTTCCATTTCCTCATGCCATGACCAAACAAAGCAAAGTCAATCACAACTCTGAAATTTTTGAAATTTTCAAACAGGTAAGGATCAATATACCTTTGCTGGATGCTATTAAACAGGTTCCTTCCTATACTAAATTTTTAAAAGATCTATGCACTGTGAAGAGTAAACTGAATGTGAAAAAGAAAGCCTTTCTAGCCGAACAAGTAAGTGTCATTCTTCAGAACAATAATGCTTTGAAATATAAAGACCCTAGTTGTCCTACAATTTCTTGCTTTATTGGAGAATAAAAAATTAAAAGAGCCTTACTTGATCTTTGTGCTAGTGTGAATTTACTTCCATATTCAGTTTTTCAGAGTCTCAATCTAGGTGAGTTAAAACCAACTTCTATATCTCTTTTACTTGCCGATAGATCTGTAAAAGTGTCTAGAGGAATAATTGAAGATGTGTTAGTACAAGTCGATAAATTCATTTATCTTGTGGATTTTATTGTCTTGGACACAGAACCTGTTGAAACATGTAATTCATTTCCTGTTATTTTAAGACGTCCATTTCTTGCAACCTCTAACGCATTGATTAATTGTAGGAATGGACTGATGAATCTATCATTTGGAAACATGACATTGGAGATGAATATTTTCAACATTTGCAAGCAACTTGGAGATGATAATGATTTACAAGAAGTAGATCATGTTGACGAATTAGTTTATGATCAACTTGAATCTACTTTAAGTAAAAATAAGTTAGATGAATCTGAAGATTTGCAAATGATTTATTCTAAGGAAGAAATCACGGATGAAACAAGCACCGAAAATATTGATGTGAATCTTTTGTCAACAGTGACAACAGATTCGACATCTGACATCACATCAATCGATGATTACTTTCCTAATGAATCCTTACTTTTTCTTAGTCCAATGCCTTGGTATGATAAAAATATCAATTTTCTTGCTTTATGAGATTTGCTAGCTGATTGGAGTACCCAAGACAAAGAAAAGTTTTTAAACGAAGTGAAGAATTTTTATTGTGATGACCCTAACTTATTCAAATATTGTCCTGATCAAATATTTCAAAGATTCATTCCCGACAATGAGGTAAGTAGTGTCATTAAACTTTGTCATTCTGAAGCATGTGGAAGTTATTTCTCGTCAAAAAGGACAGCTATAAAAATCTTTCAAAATGGATTTTATTGGCCCACCATGTTTAAGGACACACATGCATTCTGCAAAACTTGTGAAAATTATCAAAAAGTTGACACTAGTAAAAAAGTTTTGTTTTATAATTCTCAACTCTATTCACTCCCTAGAGATCTAAGATCAAGATGGAACAATCCTTATGGGGTCTGTGATATTAAGAATTCAATGAATGACAATGATTTTAAGGAAAATGGACATCGTTTGAAAGCTTACTTTGATAATTTTCCTAGTGAAAATGAATCAACTGGTTTGAATGATCTTGTAGATAAAGGTTGATTATTTTGTTTTTCTCACATTGTTTTTGTGTTTCTCTTTGAGTGATTTTTGCTAGTTTTTCTCACCCCGGTCAAATGGCGGACAACGGTACTCCATGACTTAAGTCGGTTCTTTCAGTTTCCTACAATAACTGATATTTGTGTATATATTTGTGCAATTCTTTAAATCTCTCTTCCAATTCTCATTTGAAAATGGACACTAATCTTGAAAAATTGAAAAAGTATTTTCCCGCTTTGCCTCAAAATGCGATTACAAAAATTTACCATGCTAGATGTGCAAGATTGAGGTTGTTAATGAATCATGGAATTCCTGAAGATATTTGCTGGTTGATTAAAGCAAAGGTCTGATTATCAGGTGAGTCCTCTAACTCCTTCATTTCACACATGCTTGGAATAGGTAAAAGCACTTTTGCAAAGAAACGTCGTGCAAAACGACTGAAAGTCTGTCATCGATGTGCTAGATGGACTTGTAATACACAATGTCGTTCTTTAGGAATGGTATCTATAAACCGTGAAGATAAAATAGAATTCATTAAGGATGGCCTGAGTAAGGAGTCTTTAGATAATCTTCTATTGACTCTTGAGACGCATCCTAATGGAGATGTGCATCGTGCAATTCATGATTTATGGCCACTTTTTCAAAAGTAAATAAATAAAGAGAGAGAGAGTGTGTGTGAGACTCCAGCTGGCCTACATATAGGTGGTATGATTGCCTTTCTAATTTCTGATCTATAAAACCCTCTTTTCCTTTCTTTCATTTCTACTCAACCCATACATTCAACAACTATAAAAGTGTGTAGAAATGGCAAGTTCCTCAAGTCATCATATAAGAAATATTTGTGTTTTTGGTGGATCTAGTCTTGGGAAAGAAAAGGAGTTTTTAGAATCAGCAAATCATCTTGGTCAAGTGCTAGCTGAAAGAAAGATTCATTTAGTGTATGGGGGAGGCAGTCTTGGGTTAATGGGAGGAGTGCCAATAGCTGCACTTTTAGGAGGTAGTCAAGTTTTGAGGGTCGTCCCCGAAGCTTTGGCACAAGGGGACATCATTGGAAAAACAATTGGAGAGGAACTTCAGGTCTCCACAATGTCAGCTCGAATGAATGCAATGTTTAACCATGCTGATGACTTCATTGCTTTACCAGGTGGTCTAGGCACATTGGAAAAGATCTTTCATATTTCCTCTTGGGCTCAACTGCACATTCACCATAAACCCATAGGTTTGTTAAATGTTAATGGTTATTATGATAAGTTGTTGTCTTTTCTTGATCATGCTGTGGAACAGGAATTTCTCACATCTTCTGCACGACAAATCATAATCTCTGCTGCTACTGCTGAACAATTGATTGACCAACTACAATATTTCATTCCTGTAATTGATCCTTCCATGAGTCGCATAAATTGGTCAACTAAGGAAAGCCGTAAAAAGCTTAGATTGGATTTGAGCCTTCATTTGTGAATCTTTGTGTCTTTTGGTTTTATTATTGTGTTTTGTTGTTACTTTTATTTGTTTTCGTGTATTTCAGGTTTATCAGTATTCGTTATTTCAGGTGATATCTTCTATACTCTATCTTTCTACCTTTAAACATGGAGGACAATGTTTTGTTTTGGTTGGGGGGAGAGGGTAGCAGTTGATAAAAAAAAATTATTTTTCATTTCATAAAGCAGGTGCATAATTGTTGTTACTAGGATGGCAGAGTAAAGGGGCTCTTTTGTTAAGGTGACTCATGAGACGCATCTTAGTAACCATTCTTAACAAGGTTTATTATAATACTTCTTGAAATATTCAGGTTTACAAACTCTCGCATTGTTATAACCTTAATTTACACACACACACATACACACACACACACTTTAACATAATATTATGGGTTGCATCTTGGATTATTATATTATTTCTGTTCTTTTGTTAAAGGTCACAACTAAGGAAAAGGGATTGTATATAATTAAAAAAAAAAGAAAAAAAATGATAATAATAAAAACGTAGATAAGTTTGGTTTCATAGCCTCCCTAACTTAAGCAATTAAGCCCGAAGGGGTGTTTTAACACCTAATACCCTAAAGTCAACTGACTTGGGAACTATTGGCCCAACGATTGTTACATGGGTTGAGGAGAAAAGCTTAAGGGAATCAAACATTGAACTATCTACATATCAGTATCTACAACCCGAGTTACTAAGCTCGTAGGGGTGTCTTAACACCTAATGCCCTAAGATCAATTAGTCTAGGAGTCATTAGCTAAAATCTCATTACATGGGTGATTAGTACTTAAAAGTGCATTTTTATCATGGTTTTATATCATCATTTTGCACTTGAAATATCAATAACTCCTTAACTAAAGCATGGTTTATAATAATATATCTAATAATATAAGATACCTTTAATTTGCGGTAAATGTTCAATTTAAATGCAGGCCTATCACATCAATGAAAGGATTGATTGATGACTTTAAGAACTTAAATCGCAAGGGCAAAAAGATGACCAAAATTAGAAAAGAGATGTCGGTGCAATCCAAACCGGAACACTGATCGGTAATTGGGTCATATATAGAGCTATAGATCTCAGATTTAGGTCTACGTTATATGGATGGAATGGTAAGACATAGGCCTATAACTTTCATATGGAGCCCAAGATCTGAAAAGGCCATTTTCAAGTCCAAATTGGAGCAACAACAAAGAAGCCTGAATCTGTCCTCCAGCCCGAGCACTATTCAGTATTTTGGCCATATCTAGAGTTCTAGAATTCCAAATGAGCTGAATTGTTTACACAAGAAAGCTGAGACAATTGCCTACAACTTTTATGTTTTCCAGTGGCTCCCATTTTGACGTTATCAATGACGTTTTGGGCAGACAAGAGAAGATAAGGATTGTCACCAAGTCAAGAGTTGGCCACCCACTCATCAATTAGTCATCAACTCAATAATTCCCAATTTTGGCTTATAAAAGGAGGCATTTGCCATGAATTTAGGCATCTTGGTCTCCAGATAAAGATCATGCTTTTACTTTCTCTCTTTGTATTTTTTGTAATGTTTATGCTTTGCTTTCATTAATATTAAGTTTATGCCTTTCATTTCCTTTCCTTTACTTAGTTAACTTTTATGTTCTTATTTTGTTTATCTATTTTGCTTTCTTTCATTATGTCTAGCTAAGTTAGTTATGTCAAGGTGAAAAGGTTACACTAATGGTGTGAGAATAAGTATAATGTAAACTTAATATGGACTTTAATGTTTGATACTAACATGTTTTGTATTTGTTATCTTGTTCACTCTTTAATACTTTGCTTGTTAAATGACTAATCTTGATTTATGTTGTATAACACTTGGTACAACAAATGCTTGGCACTTTCATAGCCCATAATGTATGGTATAACCGACACCTGAGCTATGAAATAAACTTTATTTGTTGTTAACATAAGTTATAATCATGAATGCTTGACGAGATTTACAAGTATTAGCATTAATTGAATAAGATGACTAATGTAATCATATTAACAATATATAATCTGATTGGAACCTCCTTAGTGTGTGGTTTCCA
>NW_011501554.1:17798-28203 GCF_000495115.2 Populus euphratica
TATTATTATTATTATTATTATTATTATTGTTGTTGTTATCTTCTTCTTCTTTTTCTTTATTATTATTATTGTTGTTGTTGTTATTATTATTATTATTAGTATTAATACTACTACTATTATTATTATTATTATTATTATTGTTGTTGTTGTTGTTGTTGTTGTTGTTGTTGTTGTTGTTGTTATTACTATTATTATTGTTGTTGTTGTTATTGTTATTGTTGTTGTATTATTGTTATTTATAATTTGTACAATTAACCTCCTTGTGGTTCGACCCCGGTCTTGCCGGGTTATTTATTACTTCGACACTCCTGCACTTGGGAGAAGACATCAATCTTTTCGTCGTGTCAAGTTTTCGGCGCCGTTGCCGGGGAGGTAAGTTCTTGTATAAATTATAGTAGTTATTTTTTTTTCTTTTTTTTCACTTTTCTTGTATATAACTTTGTTTCTTTTCTCTTGTTTCTTCTTCTTTTGTTTTCTTCTTCGTTTTATTCTATTCCAACACGTGCATGAGAGTGTGGTCACGTACATCAAGTGGTAGACTTTGTAGGATATCCTCATCATTTTCAGAAAATATGGCCGAAGAAGATAATCAATCACTTCATAATGAGAATAATGAGAATAACCGTGTCAGAACACTTAGAGACCACATGAATCCCACAAGAACAAGTGCACCATCATGCATAGTTTTTCCTCCCGATGCATCTCATTTTAATTTTAAACCGGGTATTATTCAACTTTTACCTTCTTTTCATGGCTTAGAATTAGAAAATCCACACTTGCATTTAAGGGAATTTGAGGAGGTCTGCAACACATATAATAATTTAAATTGTAGCATGAACACCATCAGATTAAAGCATTTTCCTTTTTCATTAAAAGATAAAGCTAAAACATGGCTACAAAATTTAAGACCAGGATCCATTCGTGCTTGGGATGAAATGCAACAACAGTTTTTAAAGAAGTTTTTCCCATCTCACAGAACAAACTCTTTCAAAAGACAAATCACCACTTTCACTCAAAAACCAGGAGAAACATTTTACCAATGTTGGGACAGGTATCGAGATTTGCTTAATACTTGCCCTCATCATGGTTTTGAAACATGGAGATTGGTTTCACATTTCTATGAAGGGTTAACACCTAGAGATAGGCAAATGGTTGAATTGATGTGCAATGGAACTTTTGAAGATAAAGACCCTGATGAAGCAATGGAGTACTTAGACTTGTTAGCTGAAAATGCTCAAAATTGGGACACCGCAGGTACTTATGAGGCATCGAGTAAAACTCAACCTCATACATCTAGTGGAGGTATGTACAACCTTAGGGAAGATCATGACCTTCAAGCCAAGTTTGCATTTTTAGCTAGAAAAGTCGAGGCACTAGAATTGAAAAAAAGAGGTCAATTAAAATCTATTGAAAATATTGTGTCAAATCTGTGAAATAAATGAGCACTCAAGCAACGATTGTCCAACCTCGCCTTCTTTTAAGGAATGTCTCCATGAACAAGCCCATGCTTTAAACAGTTTCCAAAGGGCCAACCACAACCCATACTCACAAACATACAACCCTCGTTAGAGAAATCACCCAAATTTCAGTTGGAAGAGTGAGAACAACAATGCACAAACTTTACAACCACCGTTTCAAGCACACCATAATTTCTAAAATTCTCATGGATATGCACCTCCTTATGCTCCACCTTCTAGAAGAAATCTTGAGGAAACATTGCATGCATTCATTGAAAAGCAAGAGACAATCAATACTCAACTTGCTCAAAACATAACAGATTTTAAAGATACTCTTGCAAAATTAACATCTGCTCTCAGTTTCCAAGAGAAAGGTAAGTTTCCATCTCAACCACAATAAAATCCCAAGGGGCAATACAATGCAAATGCAAGTAGTTCCGTAAGCCAACACATGGATCAAGTCAAATCAGTCACTACTCTACGCAGTGGTAAGGTTATTGAAAAACCCTCTCGTGAACCTTATGAGAAAGATGATGAGTCAATCTCTAAGGGTAAGGAAGGGGTTGAATCTGAAAATTGCAAAGAAAAGACTGATTCTCTGCCAGCACTTCCATTTCCTCAAGTCATGACCAAACAAAGGAAAGTCAATCAGAAGTCTGAAATTTTTGAAATTTTCAAGCAGGTAAGAATCAATATACCTTTGCTGGATGCTATTAAATAGGTTCCTTCCTATGCTAAATTTTTAAAAGATCTATGCACTGTGAAGAGGAAATTGAATGTGAAAAAAGAAAGCTTTTCTAGCCGAACAAGTAAGTGCTATTCTTCAGAACAATAATGCTTTGAAATATAAAGACCCTGGTTGTCCTACAATTTCTTGCTTTATTGGAGAGCATAAAATTGAAAGAGTCTTACTTGATCTTGGAGCTAGTGTGAATTTACTTCCATATTCAGTTTTTCAAAGTCTCAATCTAGGTGAGTTAAAACCAACTTCTATAACTCTTTTACTTGTCGATAGATCTATAAAAGTGCCTAGAGGAATAATTGAAGATGTGTTAGTACAAGTTGATAAATTCATTTATCTTGTGGATTTTATTATCTTAGACACACAACCTGTTGAAGTATGTAATTCATTTCCTGTTATTTTAGGACGTCCATTTCTTGCAACTTCTAATGCATTGATTAATTGTAGGAATGGACTGATGAAGCTATCATTTGGAAACATGACATTAGAGATGAATATTTTCAACATTTGCAAGCAACCTAGAGATGATAATGATTTACAGGAAGTGGACTTTACTGAAAAATTAATTCATGATAAATTTCCAACCACTTCTAGTGAAATTGAGATTGATGAATCTAATGATTTGCAAATGATTTATTTTCAGGAAGAATCAAAGACAAGTAATTGGAGGCCACAAATTGAGGAATTGCCACCACGATCAATTAAGTCCATACCTTCAAGTGTTCAACCACCAAAACCTGATTTGAAGTCGTTGCCATCCAATCTCAAATACTCATTTTTTGGGAGAAAATGAAACTTTTCCGGTAATAATCTCTTCCAAACTTAATGCACATCAAGAAGGTAAGTTATTACAAACTCTGAAAATGCACAAAAATGCATTAGGATGGACCATAGCTGATATAAAAGGAATTAGTCCTTTGATTTGTACGCACAGAATTTATTTAGAGGAAAATGCTAAACCCTCTAGAGAAATACAACGAAGGCTAAATCCTAATATGAAAGAAGTAGTGAAAAATGAAGTCATTAAGCTTCTAGATAATGAAATCATTTATCCTATTTCTGACAGCAAATGAGTAAGTCCTACCCAAGTTGTACCCAAGAAGTCTGGAGTCACTGTGATAACAAATGAGAACAATGAGTTAATTCCCACTAGAACTGTTACTGGTTGGCGCATGTGCATTGACTATAGGAAACTTAATTCAATGACTAGAAAAGATCATTTTTCTTTACCTTTCATGGATCAAATCCTAGAAAGAGTTGTAGGTCATGAATTTTATTGTTTCCTAGATGGCTATTCGGGTTACAACCAAATTGAAATTGCATTGGAAGATCAAGAGAAGACTACTTTCACATGTCCATTTGGTATTTTTACATATCGTAGGATGCCTTTTGGATTATGTAATGCACCAGCCACATTTCAAAGATGCATGCTTAGTATATTTAGTGATATGGTTGAACATTTTCTTGAGATTTTCATGGATGATTTTTCTATTTTTGGCGATTCATTTGATGATTGTTTGACTAACTTAGAAAAGGTTTTGACGAGGTGTGAAGAGAAGAATCTTGTGCTGAATTGGGAAAAATGTCATTTTATGGTAACAAACTTGGTCACATTGTTTCATCAAAAGGAATTGAGGTTGACAAATCTAAAATCGAGTTAATTGCAAACTTGCCAACACCAAAATCTCTTAAAGACGTTAGATCATTCCTAGGACATGCTGGTTTTTATAGAAGGTTCATCAAAGATTTTAGTGTAATATCTAAGCCTTTAAGTAACCTTCTAACAAAGGATACGATTTTTGAATGGACTGAACATTGTGAAGAAGCCTTTGTTAAACTTAAAAACTTGCTTACTTGTGATCCTATCATTCAACCTCCCGATTGGTCATTACCTTTTGAAATAATGTGTGATGCTAGTGATTATGTCGTAGGTGCACTTTTTGGGACAAAGAAAAGATAAGAAACCTTATGTAATTTACTATGCAAGTAAAACTTTAAATAGTGCTCAAATGAATTATACCACCACTAAAAAGGAATTACTTGGAGTAGTATTTGCATGTGAAAAATTCAGATCTTATCTTGTTGGCTCACCTGTTGTTGTTTTTAGTGATCATGCAGCATTGAAATATCTTCTTTTTAAGAAAGATTCTAAGGCTAGATTGGTGCGGTGGATTTTATTACTTCAAGAATTTGATATCACAATCAAAGATAAGAAAGGCAGCGAAAATGTTGTCGCAGATCACTTGTCAAGATTGACAACAGATTCAAAAACTGACATCACACCAATTGATGACTATTTTCCCGATGAATCTTTACTTTCTGTCTCTACAATGCCTTGGTTTGCTAATATTGTCAATTTTCTTGTTTCAGGACAATTGCCAGCTCATTAGAGTACCCAAGATAAAAGAAAGTTCTTGAACAAAGTGAAGAAGTTTTATTGGGATGATCCTTATTTATTCAAATATTGTCCAAATCAAATATTTCAAAGATGCATTCCTGACAATGAGGTAAGTAGTGTCATTAAATTTTGTCATTCTAAAGCATATGGGGGCCATTTCTCGTCAAGAAAGACAACTGCAAAAATCTTACAAAGTGGATTTTATTGGTCGACCATGTTCAAAGACTCACATGCATTCTACAAGTCTTGTGAAAATTGTCAAAAGTTGGGATCTATTTCAAAACGTCACATGATGCCTTTAAATCCTATTATTGTCATTGAGATCTTTGACTGCTGGGGTATAGATTTCATGGGTCCATTCCCTCCATCATTTGGTTTTTTATACATATTAGTTGTAGTAGATTATGTTTCAAAATGGATAGAGGCAATTCCAAGTCGAAGCAATGATCACAAAACAATGATAAAGTTTTTGAAAGAAAATATTTTGAGTCGATTTGGAGTCCCTCGAGCCATAATAAGTGATGGTGGAACACATTTCTACAACAAGCCATTTGAGTCTTTAATGAAGAAATATGGAATCACACACAAAGTTGCCACCCCTTATCACCTTCAAACAAGTGGACAAGTAGAGCTTGCTAATAGGGAGATCAAACATATTTTGGAGAAAACAGTGAACCCTAATAGGAAAGACTGGTCTTTAAGACTTAATGATGCACTTTGGGCTTATCGAACTGCTTATAAAACATCATTAGGTATGTCACCTTATAGACTAGTCTATGGAAAACCTTGTCACTTGCTTGTGGAACTTGAACATAAAGCTTATTGGGCTATTAAAGCTTTTAATTCAAATTTGGATGATGCTAGTCAACTTTGAAAATTACAAATAAATGAGCTTGAGGAAATAAGAAATGATGCATATGAAAATTCAAGAATTCATAAAGCAAGAATTAAAGAGTTTCATGACAAGAAAATACTGAGAAAAACATTCAATGTTGGTCAAAAAGTCTTGCTTTATAATTCTCGACTGCATTTATTTCCTAGAAAATTAAGATTAAGATAGAGTGGTCCTTTTATTGTGAAATATATGTATCCATATGGGGCCTATGACATCGAGAATCCAAAGAATGACAATGTTTCCAAGGTAAATGGACATCGTTTGAAAGTTTACTTTGACAATTTTTCAGTTGAACATGACTCTATTAAATTGGGTGATCCTGTATATAAAGATTGATTTTTTTTTTGTTTCTTTTTGAGTGATTTTTGCTAGTTTCTCTCACCTCGGTCAAATGGCGGATAACGGTACTCCGTGACTTAAGTCGGTTCTTTCAGTTTCCCACAATAACTGATATCTGTGTATATATTTGTGCAATTCTTTGAATCTCTCTTCCAATTCTGATTTGATAATGGACACTAATCTTGAAAAATTGAAAAAGTATTTTCCCACTCTGCCTCAGAATGCGATTACAAAAATTTACCGTGCTAGATGTGTAAGATTGAGATTGTTAATGAATCATGGAATTCCTGAAGATATTCGCTGGTTGATTGAAGCAAAGGTTCGATTATCAGGTGAGTCCTCTAACTCCTTCATTTCACATATGCCTGGAACAGGTAAAAGCACTTTTGCAAAGAAACGTCGTGCAAAACGACTGAAAGTCTGTCATCGATGTGCTAGATGGACTTGTAATACACAATGTCGTTCTTTAGGAATGGTATCTATAAACCGTGAAGATAAAATACAATTCATTAAGGATGGCCTGAGTAAAGAGTCTTTAGATAATCTTCTATTGACTCTTGATATGCATCCTAGTAGAGATGTGCATCTTGCAATTCATGATTTATGGCCACTATTTCATAAAGAACATGATCGACTTAGTCTTGGGAATCTAACTAAAAAAGACCCTATTTCCCAGTTTTTAAGAAAACTGGATGGGAAGCCTATCCCCGACCCATAGAGGGCGTTCAAGCCGTTATTGGACGTAAAACCAATGGAAGATGTGAGCCACAATCACAACTACCTGTACATAGACATGCTTTTTCAATAGTAACTAAATAAATAAATAAAGAGAGAGAGAGAGAGTGTGTGTGTGAGACTCTAACTGGCCTATATATAGGTGGTATGATTGCTTTTCTAATTTCACATCTATAAAACCCTCTCTTCCTTCCTTTCATTTCTACTCAACCCATACATTCAACAAATACAGAAGTGTGTAGAAATGGCAAGTTCCTCAAGTCATCATATAAGAAATATTTGTGTTTTTGGTGGATCTAGTCCTAGGAAAGAAAAAGAGTTTTTAGAATCAGTAAATCATCTTGGTCAAGTGCTAGTTGAGAGAAAGATTCATTTAGTGTATGAAGGAGGCAATCTTGGGTTAATGGGAGGTATGTCAATATCTGCATTTTTAGGAGGTAGTCAAGTTTTGGGGGTCGTCCCCGAAGATTTAGCACAAGGGGACATCATTGGAAAAACAATTGGAGAGGACCTTCAGGTCTCCACAATGTCGGCTCGAATGAATGCAATGTTTAACCATGTTGATGCCTTCATTGCTTTAACAGGTGGTCTAGGTACATTGGAAGAGATCTTTCATATTTCCTATTGGGCTTAACTGCACATTCACCATAAACCCATAGATTTGTTAAATGTTAATGGTTATTATGATAAGTTGTTGTCTTTTCTTGATCATGCTGTGGAACAGAAATTTCTAACATCTTCTACATGACAAATCATAATCTCTGCTGCTAATGCTGAACAATTAATTGACCAACTACAATCCTTCATTCCTGTAATTGATCCTTCCATGAGTCGCATAAATTGGTCAACTAAGGAAAAGCCGTAAAAAGCTTAGATTGGATTTGAGCCTTCATTTGTGAATTTTTGTGTCTTTTGGTTTTATTATTATGTTTTGTTATTTCTTATTTTTGTTTCAGTGTGTTTCAGGTTTGTCAGTGTTCGTTATTTCAGGTGATATCTTCTATACTCTATCTTTCTACCTTTAAACATTGAGGACAAGGTCTCGTTTTGGTTAGGGGAGAGGGTAGTAGTTGATAAAAAAAAAATTGTTTTTCATTTCATAAAGCATGTGCATAATTGTTGTTACTAGGATGGCAGAGGAAAGGAGCTCTTTTGTTAAAGTGACTCTTGAGACGCATCTTAATAACCATTCTTAACAAGGTCTATTATAATACTTCTTGAAATATTCAGGTTTACAAACTCTCGCATTGTTATCACTTAATTCTGCTCATATTCTTATTTAACATGTATTCTTAAACCTTAATTTACACACACACACACTTTAACATATGAGTGTAGGTTGCATATTGGATTATTACATTATTTATGTTCTTTTGTTAAAGGTAACAACTAAGGGAAAGGGATTGTATATAAAAAAAATAAAATAAAATAAAATAAATGATAATAATAAAAATGTAGATAAGTTTGGTTTCGTAGCCTCCCTAACCTAAGCAATTAAGCTCGAATGGGTGTTTTAACACCTAATACCCTAAAGTCAACTGACTTGGGAGCTATTGGCCCAACGCTTGTTACATGGGTTGAGGAGAAAAGCTTAAGGAAATCAAACATGGCACTATCTACATATCAGTATCTGCGACTCGAGTTACTAAGCTCGTAGGGGTGTCTTAACACCTAATGCCCTAAGCCCAACTGGTCTGGGAGTCATTAGCTGAAAGCTCGTTACATGGGTTAAAGATGCATGATGTTTTTAAATTATATGTATATATATTTAAAAAAAAAACAAGAAGAAAAAAAAAGACAAAAATAATAATCTCAACCCAAGGAAGTTAAACTTAAATATTAGAATAAAAATTTTGTTTTCTTCCAAGAAAAGCCCCAAAATTATGTGTTGATACATTGAGCACAAAAAAAAGGTTTATGAATATCTTGTTAAGAGGTATTGAGCAGATATATAAATTTAACGAGAGTTTGTTTATCTGGATAGATTAATGGAAGTTAAATGATGAATACCTTGCTTTGTGGAATTTGCAAATTGTTTTTCTATTTTAACGCTTTGATTACTAGGGACTAGTAATAAGCTGGTTGGGAGGAGTGATTAGTATTTAAAAGTGTATTTTTATCATGGTTGTATATCATCATTATGCACTTCAAGTATCAATAACTCCTTAACTAAAGCATGTTTTATAATATTATATCTAATAATATAAGATACCTTTAATTTGTGGTAAATGTTCAATTTAAATGCAGGCCTATCACATAAATGAAAGGATTGATTGATGACCTTAAGAACTTAAATTGCAAGGGCAAAAAGATGACCAAAATTAGAAAAGAGATGTCGGTGCAATCCAAACCGGAACACTGTTCGGTAATTGGGTCATATATGGAGCTATAGATCACAGATTTAGGTCTACTTTGTATGGATGGAAAGGTAAGACATAGACCTACAACTTTGATATGGAGCTGAAGATCTGAAAAGGCCACTTTCAAGTCCAAATTGAAGTAACAACAAAGAAGCCCAAATCTGTCCTCCAACCCGAGCACTATTCAGTATTTTGGCCATATCTGGAGTTCTCGAAGTCCAAATGAACTGACGTTTTTACACAAGAAAGCTGAGACAACTACCTACAACTTTCATATTTTCAAGTGGCTCCAATTTTTACGTTATCAATGACGTTTTGGGCAGATAAAAGAAGATAAGAATTGTCACCAAGTCAAGAGTTGGCCACCCACTCATCAATTAGTCATCAAATCAATAGTTCCCAATTTTGGCCTATAAAAGGAGGTATTTGCCATGAATTTAGGCATCTTGGTCTCCAGATCAAGATCATGCTTTTTCTTTCTCTCTTTGTATTTTTTGTAATGTTTATACTTTGCTTTCATTAATATCAAGTTTATGCCTTTCATTTCCTTTCATTTACGTAGCTAACTTTTATCTTATTTATGTTCTTATTTTGTTTATTTATTTTTCTTTCTTTCATTATGTGTAGCTAAGTTTATTATGTCAAGGTGAAAAGGTTACACTAATGGTGTAAGAATAAGTATAGTGTAAACTTAATATGGACTTTAATGTTTGATACTAAATGTTTTGTATTTGTTATCTTGTTCACTCTTTAATACTTTCCTTGTTAAATGACTAATCTTGATTTATGTTGTATAACACTTGGTACAACAAATGCTGGGCACTTTCATAGCCCATAATGTATGGTATAACCGACACCTGAGCTATGAAAGGAACTTGATTTGTTGTTAACATAAGTTATAATCATGAATGCTTGACGAGATTTACAAGTATTAGCATTAATCGAATAAGATGACTAATGTAATCATGTTAACAATCTATAATCTGATTGGAACCTCCTTTGTGTGTGGTTTCCAATTGACTAATAAGAGTTTATATTATACTTGTTTGACATACCATTAGTGGATCCTCTAACCTTGACATTTATTGTTATCGCTGTTAAATCTTTACGTTAATATTCCATCTCAAAGTTCTCATCTTCTTCTTCTTCTTTTTCTTCTTTTTCTTTATTATTATTGTTGTTGTTGTTGTTATTATTATTATTATTATTATTAGTATTACTACTACTACTGCTACTACTACTACTACTGCTATTGTTGTTGTTGTTATTGTTGGTTTATAATTGTTGTTTATAATTTGTACAATTAACCTCCCTGTGGTTCGACCCCGGTCTTGCCGGGTTATTTATTACTTCGACACTCCTGCACTTGGGAGAAGACTTCAATCTTTTCGTCGTGTCAATAGGTTAAAGATGCATGATGTTTTTAAATTATATGTATATATATTTAAAAAAAAAGAAAAAAAAAGAAGACAAAAATAA
>NW_011501554.1:28458-29216 GCF_000495115.2 Populus euphratica
AATGATGAATACCTTGCTTTGTGGAATTTGCAAATTGTTTTTCTATTTTAACGCTTTGATTACTAGTCCCTTTGTGGAATTTGCAAATTGTTTTTCTATTTTAACGCTTTGATTACTAGTCCCTTTGTGGAATTTGCAAATTGTTTTTCTATTTTAACGCTTTGATTACTAGGGACTAGTAATAAGCTGGTTGGGGGGTGTGATTAGTATTTAAAAGTGCATTTTTATCATGGTTTTATATCATTATTTTGCACTTGAAGTATCAATAACTCCTTAACTAAAGCATGTTTTATAATAATATATCTAATAATATAAGATACCTTTAATTTGTGGTAAATGTTCATTTTAAATGCAGGCCTATCACATAAATGAAAGGATTGATTAATGACTTTAAGAATTTAAATTGCAAGGGCAAAGAGATGACCAAAATTAGAAAAGAGATGTCGGTGCAATCTAATCAGGAACACTGTTCGGTATTTGGGTCATATCTGGGGTTCTAAAAGTCCAAATGAGCTGAATTTTTTATACAAGAAAACTGAGACAATTGCCTACAACTTTCATGTTTTCGAGTGGCTCCAATTTTGACGTTATCAATGATGTTTTGGGCAGACAAAAGAAGATAAGGATTGTCACCAAGTCAAGAGTTGGCCACCCACTCATCAATTAGTTACTAAATCAATAGTTCTCAATTTTGGCCTATAAAAGGAGGCATTTGCCATGCATTTAGGCATCTTGGTTTCCAGATCAAGATCATGCTC
>NW_011501554.1:29257-39105 GCF_000495115.2 Populus euphratica
TTACTTTCTCTCAGATCAAGATCATGCTCTTCCTTTCTCTCTTTGTATTTTTTGTAATGTTTATGCTTTGCTTTCATTAATATCAAGTTTATGCCTTTCATTTCTTTTCATTTACTTAGTTAACTTTTATCTTATTTATGTTCTTTTTTTTTTCTTTCTTTTATTATGTCTAGCTAAGTTTATTATGTCAAGGTGAAAAGTTTACACTAATGGTGTAAGAATAAGTATAGTGTAAACTCAATATGGACTTTAATGTTTGATACTAACATGTTTTGTATTTATTATCTTGTTCACTCTTTAATACTTTGCTTGTTAAATGACTAATCTTGATTTATGTTGTATAACATTTAGTACAACAAATGCTTGGCACTTTCATAGCCCATACTGTATGGTATAACCGACACCTGAGCTATGAAAGGAACTTGATTTGTTGTTAACATAAGTTATAATCATGAATGCTTGACGAGATTTACAAGTATTAGCATTAATCGAATAAAATGACTAATGTAATCCTGTTAACAATCTATAATCTGATTGGAACCTCCTTTGTGTGTGGTTTCCAATTGACTAATAAGAGTTTATACTATACTTGTTTGGCGTACCATTAGTGGATCCTCTAACCTTGACATTTATTGTTATCGTTGTTAAATCTTTACGTTAATAGTTCATCTCAAAGTTCTCATCTTCATCATCATCTTCTTCTTTTTCTTTATTATTATTATTATTATTATTATTATTATTAGTATTAGTATTAGTATTAGTATTAGTATTAGTATTAGTATTACTATTATTATTATTATTATTATTATTATTATTATTATTATTATTTTTATTATTGCTATTATTACTATTATTATTGTTGTTGTTATTATTGTTATTGTTGTTGTATTATTGTTATTTATAATTTGTACAATTAACGTCCCTGTGGTTCGACCCCGGTCTTGCCGGGTTATTTATTATTTCGACACTCCTGCATTTGAGAGAAGACATCAATCTTTTAGTCGTGTCAGTTATCACTTAATTCTGCTCGTATACTCATTTAACATATATTTTTAAACCTTAATTTTCACACACACACTTTAACATATGATTGTGAGTTGCACATTGGATTATTACATTATTCATGTTTTTTTGTTAAAGGTAACATTTAAGGGAAATGGATAGTACATAATTTGCAAAAAAAAGAAAGAGAAAAAAATAATGATAATAAAAACGTAGATAAGTTTGGTTTCATAACCTCCCTAACCGAAGCAATTAAGCCCGAAGGGGTGCTTTAACACCTAATACCCTAAAGTCAACTGATTTGGGAGCTATTGACCCAACATTTGTTACATGGGTTGAGGAGAAAAACTTAAAGGAATCAAACATTGCACTATCTACGTATTAGTATCTACAACCCGAGTTATTAAGCTCATAGGGGTGTCTCAACACCTATTGTCTTAAGACCAACTAGTCTGGGAGTCATTAGCCGAAAGCTCGTTACATGGGTTAAAAATGCATCATTTTTTTAAGTTATATGCATATATATTAAAAAAAAGAAAAAAAAATAATAATCTCAACCCAAAGAGGTTAACCTTAAACATTAGAATAAGAATTTTATTTTCTTCCAAGTAAAGCGCTATAACTATGTATTGATATATTTAGCACAAAATAAAGTTTTATTAATATCTTATTTACTAGATAGTGAGGAGATATATAAATTTAATGAGAGTTTGTTTATTTGGATATATTAATAGAAGTTAAATGATGAATGCCTTACTTTATGGAATTCACAAATTATTTTTTATTTTAATGCTTTGATTACTAGGAACTAGTAATAAGTTGGTTGGGAGGTGTGATTAGTACTTAAAAAAATATTTTTATCAAGGTTTTATATCATCATTTTACACTTGAAGTATCAATAACTCCTTAACTAAAGTATGTTTTATAATAACATATCTAATAATATAAGATACCTTTAATTTGTGGTAAATGTTCATTTTAAATGCAGGCCTACGATTGATGAGTTTAAGAACTGAAATTGAAAGGACAAAGAGATGGTCAAACTTAGAAAAGAGATGCTGGTGCAGTCCAAACTGGAACACTATTCAGTAATTGGGTCATATATGGAGTTATAGATCTCGGATTTAGGTCTACTTTATATGGATGAGAATGTAACACATAGACCTACAATTTCATAGAGCCCAAGATTTAAAAATGCCACTTTCAACTCTAAATTATAGCAACAACAAAGTTGTCCGAATCTATCCTACAACCCGACCACTGTTTAGTGTTTGGCCTATATCTGGAGTTCTAGAAGTCCACATGACCTTAATTGTTTTTTTCTTGGAAAGCTAAGTCAATTTTCTAAAAAATTATATTTTTAAGTGGTTCCAATTGTAATGTTATCAATGATGTTTTGGGTAGACAAGAGAAGATAAGGATTGTCACCAAGTCAAGAGTTGGTCACCCACTTATTAATTAATCATCAAATCAATAGTTCCTAATTTTGGCCTATAAAAAGAGGTATTTGTCATAAATTTAGGCATCTTGGTTTCCAAATCAAGATCATACTCTTACTTTCTCTCTTTATATTTTTGTAATGCTTAAGTTTTGCTTTCATTAATATCTTGTTTGTGCCTTTCATTTCCTTTTCTTTATTTAGTTAACTGTTATCTTATTTATATTTATATTTTGTTTATTTATTTTTCTTTCTTTCATTATGTTTAGTTAAGTTTATTATGTCAAAGTAAAAAATTTATACTAATCGTGTAAGAATAAGTACAGTGTAAGCTTAACGTGGACTTTAATGTTTGATACTAACATGTTTTATATTTGTTATCTTGTTTTAATGCTTTGCTTATTAAATGACTAATCTAGATTTATGTTATATAACACTTGGTACAACAAATACTTGGCACTTTTATAGCCCAACCATATGGTATAACCTACACCTGTGCTATGAAAGAAACTTGATTTGTTGTTAACATAAGTTAAAATCATAAATACCTGACAACATTTACTAGTATTAGCATTATTCGAATAAGATAATTAATGTAATTATGTTAACCATTTATAATCCGATTGGAACCTCCTTTATGTGTGGTTTGCAATTGAGTAATAAAAAGAGTTTATATCATACTTGTTTGAAATACCATTAGTGGATTCTCTAACCTTGACATTTGTTGTTATCATTATTTAATCCTTACATTGATCTTCCATCTCAAAGTTCTCATCAACTTCTTCTTCTTCTTTACTACTACTACTACTACTAGTACTACTATTATTGTTGTTGTTGTGTTATTGTTATTTATAATTTATATAATTAACCTCCCTGTGGTTCAACCCTGGTCTTGCCGGGTTATTTTTTACTTCGACACTCCTACACTTGGGAGAAGACATTAATCTTTTGGTTGTGTCATTAACCATTTATAATTCGATTGGAACCTTTTTTGTGTGTGGTTTCCAATTGAGTAATAAAAAGTGTTTATACTATATTTTTTTTTTAAATACCATTACTGGATCCTCTAACCTTGAAATTTGTTTTTATTGTATAACCTTCACATTAATCTTACATCTCAAAGTCCTCTTTAAATTGTTATTGTTGTTGTTGTTGTTGTTGTTATTTATAGTTTGTTGTTGTTGTTGTTGTTGTTGTTGTTGTTATTTATAATTTATATAGTTAACCTCTTTATGGTTTGACCCTAGTCTTGTCGGGTTATTTATTACTTTGACAATCCTGCACTTAGAAGAAGACATCATTGTTTTGGTTGTGTCAAGTTATTGGCACCATTGTTAGGGAGGTAAATTCTTATATAAATTAAAATTTTTATTTTATTTTCTCTTTTCACTTTTCTTATATCTAACTTTGTTTTTTTTGTTTTGTTTTGTTTTGTTTTTCTTTTCTTCCTTTTATTCTCTTCCTACACGTGCATAAGAATGGGGTCAGGTGCATTAAGTAGTAAACTTTATAGGGTATCTTCATTATTTTTAGAAAATATGACTAAAGATGATAAACATTCACTTCATAATGAGAATAATGAGAATAACCATGTCAGAATACTTGGAGACCACATGAATTACATAAGAACAAGTGCATTTTCATGTATAATTTCTCTTCTAATGTATCTTATTTTAATTTTAAGCCAGATATTATTCAACTTTTACCTTCTTTTCATGGCTTAGATTAGAAAATCCTTTCTTGCATTTAAGAGAATTTGAGAAGGTCTATAACACCTATAATGACTCAAATTATAATATGAACACAATCAAATTAAAGCTTTTTTCTTTTTCATTAAAAGATAAAGCTAAAAACATGGCTAAAAAATTTAAGACTAGGATCCATTTATGCTTGGGATGAAATGCAATAATAGTTTTTAAAGAAGTTTTTTTCTTCTCATAGAACAAACTCTTTTAAAACATAAATCACTACTTCAACTCGAAAACTAGGAGAAATATTTACCAAAGTTGGGATAAGTGTCGAGACTTGCTTAATACTTGCCCTTATCATGGTTTTTAAATATGGAGATTGGTTTCATATTTTTATGCAGGGTTAACACCTAAAGATAGGCAAATAGTGGAATTAATGTGTAATGAAACTTTTGAAGATAAAGATCTTGATGAAGCAATGGAGTCCTTAGACTTGTTAGCTGAAAATACTCAAAATTAGGACACCACAAGTATTTACGAGGTATGGGGTAAAACTCAACCTCATAAATCTAATAGAGGTATATACAACACTAGTGAAGATCATGACCTCCAAGTTAAGTTTGCATCTTTAGCTAGAAAAGTTAAGGTACTATAATTGAAAAAGAGTGGTCAATTAAAATATCTTTAAAACATCATTGACACGACTAAAAGATTGATTTCTTCTCCCAAGTGCAGGAGTGTCGAAGTAATAAATAACCCGGCAAGACCGAGGTCGAACCATATGGAGGTTAATTGTACAAATTATAAACAACAACAATACTAACAACAACAACAATAATAATAACGATAACAATAATTATAATAGTAGTAGTAGTAGTAGTAGTAGTAGTAATAGTGATAATAATAGTAATAGTAATAATAGTAGTAGTAGTAGTAGAAGAAGAAGAAGAAGAAAAAGAAAAAGTTGATGAGAACTTTGAGATGAAAGATTAACATAAGGATTAAACAATAATAACAACAAATGTTAAGGTTAGAGGTTCCAATAATGGTATGTCAAACAAGTATAGTATAAACTCTTATTATTCAATTGGAAACCACACACAAAGGAGGTTTCAATTAGACTATAAATTGTTAACATGATTACATTAGTCATCTTATTCGATTAATGCTAATACTTGTAAATGTTGTCAGACATTCATGATTATAACTTATGTTAACAACAAATCAAGTTCCTTTCATAGCTCAAGTGTCGGTTATACCATATAGTATAGGCTATGAGAGTGCCAAGTATTTGTTGTACGAAGTGTTATACAACATAAATCTAGATTATTCATTTAACAAGCAAAGTATTAAAGAGTGAACAAGATAACAAATACAAAACATGTTAGTATCAAACATTAAAGTCCATATTAAGTTTACATTATACTTGTTCTTACACCATTAGTGTAACCTTTTCACCATGACATAATAAACTTAGCTAAACATAATGAAAGAAAGAAAAATAAATAAACAAAATAAGAACATGAATAAGATAAAAGTTAACTAAGTAAATGAAAGGAAATGAAAGGCATAAACTTGATATTAATGATAGTAAAGCATAAACATTACAAAAAATACAAAGAGAGAAAGCAAGAGCATGACCTTGATCTGGAAACCAAGATGCCTAAATGCATGGCAAATTCCTCCTTTTATAGGCCAAAATTAAGAACTATTGATTTGATGACTAATTGATGAGTGGGTGACCAACTCTTGACTTGGTGACAATCCTTATCTTCTTTTATCTGCCCAAAACATCATTGATAATGTCAAAATTGGAGCCATTTGAAAACATAAAAGTTGTAGGAAATTTTCTCAGCTTTCTTGTGTAAAAAATTTAGGTCATTTGAACTTCCAGAACTCTAGATATGGGCCAAACACTGAATAGTGCTCGGGTTGGAAGACAGATTCAGACTTCTTTGTTGTTGCTACAATTTGGACTTGAAAATGGCATTTTTAAGTCTTAGGCTCCATAAAAGTTGTAGGCTTATGTCTTACTTTTCGATCAATATAAAGTAGACCTAAATCTGAGATCTACAGCTCTAGATATAATCCAATTACCGAACAGTATTCCCATTTGGATTGCATCAGCATCTCTTTTCTAAGTTTGACCATCTCTTTGTCCTTTCAATTTCAGTTCTTAAATTCATCAATCAATCCTTTCATTTATGTGATAGGCCTGCATTTAAAATGAACATTTACCACAAATTAAAGGTATCTTATATTATTATAAAATCTTGATTAAAAATGCACTTTTATTAACCGTATATCAAATCTGTGACACTAACAAACACTCAACTAATGACTATCGAACTTTGCGTTCTTTTAGAGAATGCTTCCATGGACAAGCTCATGCTTTAAATAGTTTTCAAAGGCCCAATTATAAACTATACTCACAAACATATAACCCTGGTTGGAGAAATTACCTAAATTTCAGTTCAAAGAGTAATAACAATAATGCAAAAACTTCATAGCCATCATTTTAAACATGCTATAATTTTCAAAATTTTCATGGATATGTGCTCCCCCTCCTATAAGAAATCTTGGGGAAACATTGCATGCATTCATTGAAAAGCAAGAGACAATTAACACTCAAAATGCTCAAACCATGGCAGATCTAAAAGATACTCTTGCAAAATTAATATTTGCTCTCAGTTTTGAGGAGAAAGTTAAGTTTTCATCTCAACCACAACAAAATATCAAGGGTCAATGCAATACAAATGTAATTAATTCTAGAAACCAACACATGGATCAAGTTAAATCAATTATCACTCTTCGTAGTGGTAAGGTTATTGAAAAACCAACTCTTAAACCTTGTGAGAAAGATGATGAGTTAATCTTTGAGGGTAAGGAAGGGGTTGAATTTGAACATTGAAAAGAAAAGACTGATTCTCCGTCAACACTTCCATTTCCTCATGCCATGACCAAACAAAGAAAAGTCAATCACAACTCTAAAATCTATAAAACTTTCAAACAAGTAAGGATCAATATGCCATTGCTGATGCTATTAAAAAGGTACCTTCTTATGCTAAATTTTTAAAAGATTTGCGCACTGTGAAGAGAAAACTAAATGCGAAAATGAAAGTCTTTTTAGCTGAACAAGTAAGTGCCATTCTTGAGAACAATAATGCTTTGAAATATAAAGATCCTGGTTCTCCTATAATTTCTTGCTTTATTGGAGAACATAAAATTAAAAAAAATTTACTTGATCTTGGAGCTAGTGTGAATTTAATTCCATATTCAGTTTTTCAAAGTCTCAATCTAGGTGAATTAAAACCAACTTCTGTAACTCTTGACACGACTAAAAGATTGATGTCTTCTTCCAAGTGCAGGAGTGTCGAAGTAATAAATAACCCGGCAAGACCGGGGTCGAACCATAGGGAGGTTAATTGTACAAATTATAAATAAAAATAATACAACAATAATAATAACAATAACAACAATAATAATAGTAATAACAATAATAACAATAACAAATAACAATAACAATAACAATAATAATAATAATAATAATAATAATAATAATAATAATACATTTTGACTTCTATAACTCCAGATATGGCCAAAATACTAAACAGTGCTCGGGCTGGAGGACATCTTCGGGCTTCTTTGTTGTTGCAATAATTTGGACTTGAAAATGGCCTTTTTAGATCTTGGGCTCCATATGAAAGTTTTAGGCCTATGTCTTACCTTTCCATCCATATAAAGTAGACCTAAATATGAGATCTATAGCTCCAGATATGACTCAATTACCGAATAGTGTTCCGGTTTGGATTGCACCGACATCTCTTTTCTAATTTTGGTCGTCTCTTTGCCCTTGCAATTTAAGTTCTTAAAGTCATCAATCAATCCTTTCATTTATGTGATAGGCCTGCATTTAAAATGAACATTTACCACAAATTAAAGGTATCTTATATTATTAGATATATTATTATAAAACATGCTTTAGTTAAGGAGTTATTGATACTTCAAGTGCAAAATGATGATATAAAGCCATGATAAAAATGCACTTTTAAGTACTAATCACACCCCCGAACCAGCTTATTACTAGTCCCTAGTAATCAAAGCGTTAAAATAGGAAAACAATTTGCAAATTCCACAAAGCAAGGTATTCATCATTTAACTTTCATTGATCTATCCATAGAAACAAACTCTCGTTAAATTTATATACTTGCTCAATACCTCTTAACAAGATATTCATAAACCTTTCTTTTGTGCTCAATGTATCAACACATAATTATGGGGCTTTTCTTGGAAGAAAACAAAAATTTTGTTCTAATGTTTAAGGTTAACTTCCTTGGGTTAGGATTATTATTTTTGTCTTTTGTTTTAAATATATATACATATAATTTAAAAAACATCATGCATCTTTAACCCATATAACGAGCTTTCGGCTAATGACTCCCAGACTAGTTGGTCTTAGGGCATTAGGTGTTAAGACACCCCTACGAGCTTAGTAACTCGGGTCGCAGATACTGATATGTAGATAGTGCAATATTTGATTCCCTTAAGCTTTTCTCCTCAACCCATGTGACACGACTAAAAGATTGATGTCTTCTCCCAAGTGCAGGAGTGTCGAAGTAATAAATAACCCGGCAAGACCGGGGTCGAACCACAGGGAGGTTAATTGTACAAATTATAAATAACAATAATACAACAACAATAACAATAACAACAACAACAATAATAATAGTAATAACAACAACAATAATAATAATAATAATAGTAGTAGTAGTAGTAGTAGTAGTAGTAGTAGTAGTAGTAGCAGTAGTAGTAGTAGTAGCAGTAGTAGTAGTAATACTAATAATAATAATAATAATAACAACAACAACAACAATAATAATAAAGAAAAAGAAGAAAAAGAAGAAGAAGAAGATGAGAACTTTGAGATGGAATATTAACGTAAAGATTTAACAGCGATAACAATAAATGTCAAGGTTAGAGGATCCACTAATGGTATGTCAAACAAGTATAATATAAACTCTTATTAGTCAATTGGAAACCACACACAAAGGAGGTTCCAATCAGATTATAGATTGTTAACATGATTACATTAGTCATCTTATTCAATTAATGCTAATACTTGTAAATCTCGTCAAGCATTCATGATTATAACTTATGTTAACAACAAATCAAGTTCCTTTCATAGCTCAGGTGTCGGTTATACCATACAGTATGAGCTATGAAAGTGCCAAGCATTTGTTGTACCAAGTGTTATACAACATAAATCAAGATTAGTCATTTAACAAGGAAAGTATTAAAGAGTGAACAAGATAACAAATACAAAACATTTAGTATCAAACATTAAAGTCCATATTAAGTTTACACTATACTTATTCTTACACCATTAGTGTAACCTTTTCACCTTGACATAATAAACTTAGCTACACATAATGAAAGAAAGAAAAATAAATAAACAAAATAAGAACATAAATAAGATAAAAGTTAACTAAGTAAATGAAAGGAAATGAAAGGCATAAACTTGATAGCTACGTAAATGAAAGGAAATGAAAGGCATAAACTTGATATTAATGAAAGCAAAGTATAAACATTACAAAAAATACAAAGAGAGAAAGAAAAAGCATGATCTTGATCTGGAGACCAAGATGCCTAAATTCATGGCAAATACCTCCTTTTATAGGCCAAAATTGGGAACTATTGATTTGATGACTAATTGATGAGTG